>NW_027530359.1:0-6543 GCF_008692635.1 Crocuta crocuta
CTTGAGAAGAATTGGTGTTAATTCTGTTTTAAATGTCTGGTAGAAGTCCCCTGGGAAACCATCAGGTCCAGGGCTCTTATTTGCTGGGAGATTTTTGATAACTGATTCGATTTCTTCGCTAGTTATGGGTATGTTCAGATTTTTATTTCTTTCCGTGTGAATTTTGGTAGTGAGTGTGTGTTTAGGAATNCATAGAGTTTGGACTGTTGTAGATTAATTTTCATTTGTTTCCATATATTTCTAAATTTCATCCCTAATTGCCTGATTGGCCCGTTCATTCTTTAGTAGGGTGTTCTTTAACCTCCATGTTTTTGGAGGTTTCCCAGACTTCTTCCTGTTATTGATTTCAAGTTTCAAAGCATTATGATCTGAAAGTGTGCATGGTATGATCTCAATTCTTTTATATTTATTGAGGGCTGCTTTATGTCCCAGTATGTGATCTATCTTGGAGAATGTGCCATGCACACTTGAGTAGAAAGTGAATTTCTTGGCCTCAGGATGCAGAGTTCTAAATATATCTGTCAGATCCATCTGGTCCATTGTGTCATTCAAGTCCAATTTTTCTTTAGTGATTTTCTGTCTGGTTGATCTGTCCATTGATGTAAGTGGAGTATTAAAGTCCCCTGGTATTAGCACATTCTTATCTATAAGGTTGTTTCTGTTTGTGATTAATTGTTTTAAATATTTAGGTGCTCCCATATGCGGTGTGTAGACATTTATCATTGTTAGTTCTTCCTGATTGATGGACCCTGTAATTATTATATAATGCCCTTCTTCGTTCCTTGTTATTTTCTTTAATTTAAAGTCCAGTTTGTCCGATATAAGTATAGCTACTCCAGCTTTCTTTTGACTTCCAGTAGCATGATAGATATTTCTCCATCCCCTTACTTTTAATCTGAAGGTATCTTCCAATCTAAAATGCATTTCTTGTAGACAGCAAATAGATGGATTTTGGGGTTTTTTTTTTTATCCATTCTCCTACCCTATGTCTTTTGATTGGAGCATTTAGCCCATTTAATTGTGTTATTATTGAAATATGTGGGTTTAGAGTCATTGTATCCTTTGTGGAGTTCATGCTTGTGGTGCTGTCTCTGGTGTCTTTGTTCCTTGCAATACTTCCCTCAGAGAGTCCCCCTCAGGATTTCCTGTAGGGCTGGCTTCATGGTGACAAATTCTTTCAATTTCTGTTTATTTGGAAAGACTTTTATCTCTCCTTCTATTTTGAATGATAGGCTTGCTGGAGAGAGGACTCTTGGCTGCATATTTTTTCTGTTCATCACATTGAAGATCTCTTGACATTCCTTTCTGGCCTGCCAAGTTTCAGTAGATAGGTCTGTCACCACTCTGATAGGTTTCCCTTTGTATGTTAGGGCCCTTTTCTCCCGAGCTACTTTCAGAATTCTCTCTTTGTCCTTATATTTTGCCATTTTCACTATGATATGTCATGCAGAAGATCGATTCAAATTACGTCTGAGGGGAGTTCTCTGTGCCTCTTGTATTTCAACGTTTACTTCCATCCCCAGGTTGGGGAAGTTCTCTGCTATAATTTGTTCCAGGACTCCTTCAACACCTATCCCTCTCTCTTCCTCTTCTGGGATTCCTATGATATGGACATTGTTGTGTTTGACTGTATCACTGAGTTCTCAAACTCTTCTTTCATGTTCCTGGATCAGTTTGTCTCTTTTTTTGTCACCTTCTTGTTTTTCTATAACGGTGTCTTCTAAATCACTTATTCTCTTTTCTGCCTCTTCAATCCGTGCATTGGACACCTCCAGTTTATTATGTATTTCATTTATCGCATTTTTTAATTCATCATGCCTATTTTGTTCTCCATGTTGTTTGTAGCCATAGTTTCTTTGATTTCCTCTATGCTTTTTGTAAGCCCAGCGATTAATTTTATGATTATTGTTATAAAATCTTGTTCAGTTATGCTGCTTATATCTGTTTTGAGCAGTTCATTGGCTGTCAATTCTTCTTGGAATTTCTTTGGAGAAGAGCTCTTTCATTTCATCATTTTGGTAAGCTTTCAGTCTCTTGTTAGTTTTAAAGACTTTTATGCTCTCTGCACCTGTGAGCGCTGCTGTAACCAAGAAGACTCTTTGACTATCCATGACCTACCTTTCAGAAAGTGTTCTTTGAGTGGGTGTTTTGGTCTCTCTTGTTGAGACCTTGATTATTTTATTTTCCTACTCGTAGTGGTATTTGGGACTCTCCACCATGTGTACTTTGGCTTGTTTCTTGAGGTAGCCCTGGAGAAGAAAACATACAGACAAACACACAGGGAACAGACGCACACAAACATACAGACAAATCCAACAATCAGCTGAGAGGAAAAACTAAAAAGTAATGAGAAAAGACAGAGGAGCGAAGGCGAATGATAGAAAATAAAAATACATAAAAAAGTGAAAAAGTAGAAAAGAAAAGGAAGAAAGAAGAAAACCAATAGACAAAGATTGGTTCAAAGGGTATAACCAGATTTCCCAGCTATAATGAAATAGCTGGGTGTATGCAGTGCTGGTTGAAGAGCATAGAGAAAAAGAGAGATGATAGGGCAGAGATGAGGCAAAATTGGAGATAGAATAAACATGCAGAAGGGATAAGAAGCTTTTTTCAAAGAGCTAAATGTTGGACTATGGTTGGAGAGGTGAGAGAAAGACGGTGGTGTTATCCAGAGAAACAATCTAGTCTAATTACCCCTGAGAGGCTTTGTTATACCACCATTAACAGTTCCGCTGGTGGCTGCTTCCCTGTTGCTGGGGGTTGAGTGGAGGATGGAGGGAGTGTAGCAGCCTCAGATCCGCCAGGGTCAAGCAGCAATACAGCCCGAGTGCGTCTGGGGATCGTAGCAACTTCAGGTCCGCAGAGTCCGCGACCCCTCACTCTGCCACAACCACCTTACCGGCCGCCGCCGCTTCAGCAGGCAACTTTCGCTCACGTAGCCCCCGCTTCACCCGGCGCCGGCGCCACTTCACTGGGTTGCTGCCCCTGCCGCTTCAGCGGGCCGATGTCGCGCGCGCCACTGCCGCTTCACCCGGCGCCAGGACCGCCTCCGCAGGCGTTGCTGCTGGTTCACCGGGCTGCCGCCGCCATGGATGGTGCCGGGCGCCCGGCAGTTCAGTTTTTCCTGGCACCTTCTGGGACCAGGGCACCTAGTTTAAAGTCTGCACCCCAGCCAGAGCTAAAAAACACTGTCTTTCCAAGCCAAGGTTTTTTCTCTTCTCCAGGGACGGTTCTATGAGCAATCTCAGCTTTTCTTTCCTTTCCCCTGGACTCACGGCAGCTCCCCACCACTCGCCGGTTTATCGCTCACCGCAGCTGCTCGCAAGCCGGGTTCCCTCCCCTCCCTCCGTGTCTCTGGGTCCCGTCCCGCTTTTATCTTCCACAGTTCGCACTCACGCACTTATGAGGTTTCCTTCCCAGTGCACTCTGTCTCTTTCTCTTCTCAAACTCCTGTGGCTCAGTGTCCTATGACTTCAGGCCTTCTCTGTTTGAGAGATGGGTGCAGGCGAAATGTACGGAGCTTCCTACTCTTCTGCCATCTTGCCCTCTATGGCATGCAAGTTCTTATTTGATTCGATCATGGAGAGGTTTTGGAAATGATGGTGTTTTAAAGCATGCCTCTTACGAAATTCATCTAAGCAACTAAGTTTTCCCTTTCTCACTTCATTTTCTGAGTTCTGTTGCATTGTGTACTAGTATGGATCAAGGAGACAAATGTCATGGGCCAGGAAACAACAACAACAACAAACTTCTAGGCTGCATGCTGTAATGTAAACCAGAGGGTACCTTCTTTATAAAGCTGTGTCAGGATTAATTAAGGTAAAATATAATGAGCTGGAAAAGACTTTGTACTCTGTGGACACCAACACTAAACATCTAAACTCAAGTTATGACTATTTAGAATTCCCTCATGATTTCAAAATTACTGTCAAAAATGTGTGAAATTCCAAATGTGCCATAGAGTTATATAGCTTTACAAAATGAGGGCAAGGAGCTCCCACAACACAATAAAAACTGAACAGCTCACAAATCAATTTCTTTGACATTTGGAATCAAAGTGTTATGGATTCGAAGCAACTTTGCTTTGAGAAGACCAAGTATCCAAACCAAAATAATAAATTAATTGATAAACTTGCTCCAAAAACCGAGCTGGTATAAATTCACAGAGCGTGCTATGGGAAGGGAGAAAAAAAGCACACTAAGTGTTGGATAAATGTGTCTTTTTCCAGGCAAAATTTGAAATGTAAAACTTCTAGGCCTCATCTCTTTATCTAATACCTCAGAATGTCAGGTATGCAAGGTATTATCATCCTTCTGTGGGTGATGCAGCAATGTCTAGAGATGTAAAATGGCTTTGCCAAGGAGACATAGCTACCAACTTCCAGAACTGAGTTCTGGAATTCAAGTTGTCCTACTCTGAGTAAAGTAATTCTCCTCCATATTGACAGATGTTTAAATAACAGAGACATCGCTGCTTTTATTGACTATTTTTGGTAATAGCGTTTTCAGAAAAATAGGAACACATCCTCTTGAGAGACTCAGGCAATTTACCCCAGGGGATAATGAGACATTTGTCGGCTGATTTGCGTCTGTGACCTGACCAGGAATCAATGCAATGCTCTCAAAGTGAAGGACTTGTCCTCTGCCTGGTGATTTGCCACCCACAAAGGCACCGTGGAGTGTCAAACCCTGCTTCCAAAATGCCTGTGATCCGAGTCCCAGTGGCTGACCTGCGTAACAGCCACCACTCTCTGGGTAAACTTGAGACCCTTGGGTAGACTTGTAATCTCTACATAATCTCACTGAGAAGAAGTGTTGGACACATAATTTTAGTGCTGTTTTTTTTTCCGTTGTTAAACATATTATACATGCAATAAATGTTTTAAATAAAAGCATGTTAAACAACTTCTGAATATTTAACCATGCAACCACGCTTTTTACCATATCTCAGTAGAACCCAGACAAGTATTGTATACATAGGCATTTATTAGATTTTTATTGAATGTATTAGGTTTACTCTTCTAATATCCTGTTTTGAGAAACCAAGTGGATCATTCTGAGAGTGAACCGATTTCTTTATTGAAACATAAACAGTGAATTATTACTAAAACTCTTGTGATAAAGGGATATGAAAAGACAGGAAAAAGACATAAAATATTATGAAAAACAAAAAGGATGCATTATCCTTAATTACCTAATTGATCAAGCACATAGACCTAGTCCTGTCTCATATTTGAATCCAGGAAGAGACTTCTGAATCCAACTTTAGAAGTTCCAAGTTTTATCTTCTCCTTTGCTCTTTTTTCTTTTTTCTTTTCTTTTTTCAAAATTTGTATTGACCTTCTAGAGAAAGCTATGGTTGATGAGTAAGACCAACTGCCTACTCTGGGGCAGAAAGGTGCTTCCGATTCTTTTCAAGAGGCTGTTAACACAGGGTAAAGGAACTGACAAACAACAACCACAAAGAGCCTGAGTTTGTGTCTTCTATAAGGAAGAGAAATTTAATGAAGGATAAGTTTTGTAATTCCAACATTCTGAGCCAGGTTTGTGTGTTGGTTAGGAAGGAAAACTAGAAGCCAACAAAAATAGACCCAAAGGCAGATGGACAAGCTTTGGGGTTTGGATGAGCTATCAGATGGTGACTATCCCCCTTTCTTGCTGAATAATCTTGAGCGCATGTTATTTAACCTCTCCGAGGCTTAGTTTCCTTCTCTATAAGTAGGGATAATAATGTTATTTTTCTGAGTAATTATTATGGCTACGTGGTACTTGATGTATTATATATTCAGTATTACTATTCATATGTCTGGGACTTGGTCTTCCTACGAAACCATAACATTGCAAATCATCCCAACACTATCTACAGGAGAGGAAAACACCCATCTGTCACTCCTTTTGGAATGCGGGACTACTGACAACCTCCACTAAGTGCTGATTTTTTGGGTATTTTTAATTTTTTTTTTTTCTGAGAGAGAGAGAGAGCATGAGCAGGGGCGGGTCAGAGAGAGAGGGAGATACAGAATCTGAAAAAGGCTCCATTAAGTGCTGATTTTTAGAATAAATTGTTCAAATCAAAGTGATAGATACATTGCCACAGCAGCTTTTTTCCTGTTTTCACATGGAAATGACACCCAGTTTTAATTTTCTCTAACTGCCATTCTAAAAGCCGTTCATTCACATGCCAGGATAAGCCATGCTCAAGATTGAGTTCACTCTTGATGTCGGTACCGGTGGCACATTGAGGCAACACAAAGTGAAGTTTTGAACACAAAACCCTCATTTTGAGTTCCCTCTCCAAACTGTCCCAGGAAACATATTCCCAAAACAGAATCTGTTTTTTCTATTTGAAAATGCTCTGGACAAACCCTCTCTAATAGAGGTCAGACCCAAGTTTCCTGAGAAGGAGCAGATGTGCTTTCTAACCTCTGCCCTCCCTCTCTCCTCTCCCCTCCCTCCTTCCCTTCTTCCTCCCTCCCTCCTCCCCTTCTTTCTCTCTTTTCTTTCTGTTCTTGCCACCAGTGTTATCATTCTTTTTTTTTTTTT
>NW_027530359.1:6972-218755 GCF_008692635.1 Crocuta crocuta
AGGTAAACAGAAGCATCCTGCCTTTTGGAATTCAGAGGAAAAGTGGTGGCTGCATAAAGAGGGCAATAAACATAAATGATACCTGTGGGTAATAGGTTTGAAATTGCTGTGTTCCTTGGTAACTGGATATAATTACAAGTACCCTGGATTCCACGGGGCTATGGTGCAATTATCACTCTCATTTCCAGAATAAAAGGGAAAGATTACAACAGTGTTGCCACAATTTCGTAATGTGAGAAAAGGGATCTTACCAGAAAGACATCAGTAGTTCTACATATTTTTCTCTGTGCTCATTTCACATTGGGAGACTGTGTATTCATAAGTCTAAAAACACACAAATCTGTGATTAAATCCATATAAATTACAGTACATCATCATTATAGTAAGGCTACTGCAGGGGTCCTTAGTAAGTTAAAAAAAAAAAAGAAGAAGAAGAATGGGAAAGTAATGAGTGATATCACTGCATCGTAGGCAGTGGGCAGGTTACCATATAGTTTGGAAGTAATTAAAGACGATTGAGTGATACTTCCCGGCCTAATGAGTGATTCTGCCGCAGCCTCACAGCAGGGAAGCCCCTGTGTGTTACTACATATTTCCTCAGTATTTCCTGGGGTAATGAGTGTTATTGCTGTGGTATAACAGCAGGGTGCGCTGCTCACTGTGTTTCCCTGAGAGCTGTCATAATTACAAGGCCAAATGTGATTGCTGTTTTGCTACACGCCACTCAGGATCTATTCCTACATCATTCCATAGTAATTACCAAACGACATAGTGCTATTTACCAGGGTATTTACTTTGGACAAACAAAGAAGATGTTTTTGCTGTTGTTGGTTTGTTTTTGTTTTTGTTTTGCTATTGTGGCTTAACCACATTGTTTCTAATTTGGTGGTAGTATATCTAATTGCTTAATTGTTATTGACATGTAATCACTGACTCATACACCACGTTTGACCTTGCTTCTGGGCCCTGAAAGTAGGGTAGCCATTGTAGCCACGGTATTTATTGTTCAAGCTTCACAGCCAAAACAGGAGGGAAAGGCTGGCAGAAAGGAGAATGTAGGCCTGTCACAAGTGGTTATCCTTTACACTTTAACAGTTATATTTTGAATATGCTGCATCTACATTCCCTCCTTCGATTCTAAGAATAGTATCGGTACATCAATCAAGAGGACGTATAGTCAGCAGAACAAAGACTCAAATCCGCCAATATTTTGATTTGGCTTTATGTGATGTAAGTACAGAGAGCTGTCTTGGTTTAAAGTATTTTGACTTACTGTCCACATCAATGACTAAAATATTCCATGGACTCTTAGTGATTTAACTTTGGAATCTTTCACTGTCTCCCGCCTTAAATTTTATTTGAAAAATTGTGACCAGTGGAAATGTTGGAGAAGCACTTGGATGGGAGGGTCAGAGTATGTGATTCTGGTCTGGCTCTACCCTTAAAGAGATCACACCTGACGGTAAAGAGTGATGGTAAAACTACGTGCTTTGATGTTTGATTGTCTGAGGTCAATTCTCAACTTTGCCACTTATGAGCAGGGGATCCACAGGTAAATATAATCTCCCAACCTATTTCCTCACTTTTAAAGGGGGTGAATGATAGTACCTGCTCATAGATTTGTTACAAGATTTAATGAGAGAATTATGTAAAATGTTTATCAAAATGCCTATACAGAGTAAGTTGCCATTAAATGTTAGTTAGGATTATTTAACTTGCTGAGTCTTAATAGGAAAGAGTTATTTGCTCCCTAAGGTCCCTTCTATCTCCCTGATACTTGGATTCAGTGATGTTTTCTATTTATGGCTATGTCAAAAGAAAGCAGAGAATAGACACATACATAATCAGGCTGACTTTATAACATGAAATATCTTGTTTAGTTAGTTTTCCAGTTTACACTTGAGACCATCGACAAATCTAAATTCTAGGTGTAGTACAAATAAGAGAGGAAAGAACCTCAGACTGATCAAATAGGGAGAAAAATCTGTTTACCATTAACACTGGTATATACAGCAGTGCATGTGGAACAGATCTCAGAAGTGTCAGCCAAATGAGAGAAAGCTATGACTAGGTAAAATCAGAAAGGTATACGGAGTGCTCTTCCTCAAAGAGTCTGGGTGAGGAGGGTTGAGATTTTAGGACTTCTCTAAAGAAAGGACTTAAAAGTGAACAACGCCTACCTATCCATTTTTATCCATGTGCTATTTAGTTTCCCTGTAAATTTCTTTAACTTGAAATTGCTTTATACCAACAGGGATCCTGGGGCTAAAAGAATTTCTCTTATTGCTACATAGCACAGAGAGACTTGGGAAGTGGGTCTCTCAATAGATAGGCTAGAACTGTAGTCAGTTCCTGGGAATAAACTGCTGTAGTTAGTATTGAGAGAAGTGAGAATAGGAATGCTTCTGTGCAATGCTACACATTAGGCTTTTGATGCAAACTTCACACTTCTGCTAATACAGAACACTTAAAGAATGACTCTGATTTCCCTGCAATCAGTGTTCAACATCCTTAGACATAGAAGTCCATGCTGACAGCAAATAGTGTGAGAACTGGATGTCAACAGATCCACCAAAGACATAGACTGGATAGATCATAAAGTTAGTAAGACCCAGACATTTTTTATCCTCAAGACACATATGTACGGGTTTCAGCAACCCAGACTATGTTCTATCACATACTATATGTAATAGCATCCATATTAATTGTTCAGTAAATCGTGTGCATTTATTCCAGCTAGTGGATTCTTAGAGTGTGAGTTAACTCTTTCATTGTCTTCATACTACCCTGGATAGAGAATAAAATGAACAGATCGAGATGAAAATTGCAGGCAAGGTTTCTTACATGCCAAGATGCCGGGCTTGGTGGGTGGTACCCTTGAAGAATTGTTCCTGCACATGTCTTATTTCTTGTTTAGGTCAGCTACACAGCACATGTGGCCCGGCATATCTATTCCCTGCTAATGTTGTGTCCTCCATCATTTCACCACAGCATGTCTGTCCATCTTTGTGAGCACAGTTTGTTTTTTTTTTAATTAATCAGCGAAACGTTTGGGCCTTTGAAATTGAAATGGATTTCAGTCTTTATATATTAATTATTGATAAATGGAGCCTGGGAGACAAAGAAGAACCTGGCATGATTATAGACATATAGTTTTTAATTTTATGTCTCTTGCAGTGACAGAGAAATTTAGTTTAATAGGAGTAATTTTTCAGAAGAGATGCAATCATGAGGGAGGGGTGTAGAAAATGGGCAAAGCATACTAAAAAAGAAAGAACTTGTAGGAGACATAGCATGCTTTCATAGATTACCTAAAAATTTCCTAGAAGACCTTATCAGGAAGTAGGGGTAGAAAACTTTTGATTGTTTCTTATACTTTTGCAGGTAAGAACTCTAACTCTAAAAATAGATCCTATTATTTTCAAAAGGCCCACATCTCCAACCAAGTTAATTTCATGTCTTTTATAACAGACTCTCCTAAATTGTGCAATGCCTCAAACAGCCTTAATTATGTGTACCCCAAACATTGTGTAAAAAGGCCATGAGGTATAGTAGAAAAGGTGCCAGGCACATAGCCTTAGTCCATCATTTATTAGCTTGCCTTGAGGTAGTCACTTTGCCCTCTAGAGACTCAGTTTATGGGACATGGGAATGTTATTCCTTCCAAATCCATTGGTTGTTTCTGAGGATCAAATAAAGAAATTACCATGAATAGTTTCCAAGGCTCTTATTAGCTCAAAAGAAAAAAATCTGGGATTTTTATGCTAAAAGAGAAATGAATCTTTTTGTGGGTCCATCAGTTACTCATTACTCCATGAAAGTGTAGTTATTTTTCATTCTCCACTTTGACACCACGAATGTATTTGAGCCCTATGATGATTTTCCAGTCTATCCTGGGATATGGAGATTAAAAAAGAAAAAAAGAAACCTAGGCTGCACCTCTAAAGATACCTCATTCCTCAGATCTCATTTCTTGATGAAGCATCTGCATTTTCATGGACTCCTGTAAAACTGATAGGACCTCTCTGCCTCACTGCCAGTTTACCCAGTGAGCCCTCCATTGTTATTTAGGAGTCAACCAGGAAAGGGAAAGCATTGCATTATGATGGATGACACAGGAAGAAGCAACTGGAGAGAGACAAGGATTTGCTTTTGTTTAGAAGTGTGAGAACACTTTCAACAATAGCCAAATTATGGAAAGAGTCTAATTGTCCATCAACTGACAAACGGATCAAGAAGATGTGTTTTATATATACAATGGAATACTACTTGGCAATGAGAAAGAATGAAATCTGGCCATTTATAGCAACGTGGATGGAACTCAGGGCTGTTGTGCTTAGCAAAATAATTCAGTCAGAGAAAGACAGATACCATATGTTTTCACTTATAAGTGGATCAGGAGAAACTTAACAGAGGACCGTGGGGGAGAAGAAGGGGAAAAATAGTTGGGGAGAGGGAGGGAGGCAAACCATGAGAGATTCTTGAATACTGAGATCAAACTGAGGGCTGATGGGTGTGGAGGAGAGGGATAGCGGGGTAATGGCCATGGAGGAGGGCACTTGTTAGGATGAGCACTGGGTGTTATATGGAAACCAACTTGACAATAAACTATCAAAGAAAACCGTCTGCGAACAGCACTGGGTGAAGGCTTCACTTCTAGTCTGCACACTTCAAACTTGGCTGTCTGATTGATAGGGGAAAGAAAAGTCCCTAGATACCACCCTGCTTCGCCTATTTTAGTGATTATCGCTTAACTGGCATTCCATATTAATCTTCCTAAAACCTTTTCATTATGTTCTTACCCAGCTCAAAAGCCTTCAATGGCTCTCACTGATACCACACTAAATCCATCTTTCTGCACTTCTTTCCTCTTCCCAATCTCTTTTCCTCTTCAATTTTTTATATTTGAATGTGTCTCCTGTCTCCTCAATAATATTGCTGGTTTCTGTAGAATGTGAAGCCTGTCTCACACAATTATTCCCTTGTAACTTTAATAGAGAAGTGAAATGATTAAATTTTCTGGATTGATTGTAACCCTGTAATTTAGCACTTGCTTTTGCAGTTTTATGTTCTATTCTGATTTTTGTGGGCATAACTGTTTTCATAATGGATTACATATTTTTTTAATAATGTTGCCTTGAACTTGTTATACAGCTGAAGGACCTATCAGCTGGATTTTGAAGAGGTCTTTGTTGATTGATACTATGATGTGAGTTTTGTTGGCAATAAAGCCATTTTTTCTTAATGAAGTTCACAGAAAGTCTCATCATATGACATCCTTTCCTGATCTGTCCCAGCCCTTCCTTTCCTCTAGCAGTTCAACATACATTGCACACACACAGACACATAAAGCCATCAGGAATAATTATTGTTCAAGCCGTATTCTGCAGAAGGTGGTACAGCCCATTTGTCTGCTCTGGGCACCAGAATCTCTACCGTGATTGACAGAGCTCCACTCAGCACAGGTATCTGCCTCTAACCACTGAAAGGATGCTTTAAGGACGTTAGGACACAACGTATATAGTATCTGAGAAGGACTAAACTTCTACATGTAATGAGAAGTGCATGAAATTTATCACACAAATAGCTTAAACATGCTACTAATTACAGAAATTGCTTAACACGCGTAAAAATGAGCAAGAGATTAATTGCCCTTCAGGTCCATTCTCTATTCTTTCTACTGTTTAGTTTCTGCATATCTTCTTTGGTATAGTCCACTTCTTCTTTTCCTCTGCCATGTGTGCAGGGATTTTGGTCAGGTCTTTGTATCAAGGTCTTATTACTATTTTCCAAAAATTCTAATTCTTTATCACAGTTTTACCAAGGAGGCTTTGCTTCCCTCCAATGACCTTTGTATAATGCTGGCTGCCAGCCTTAGTTATTAGGCCAGAAATGACTGTGCTGTGCCCCCACTCACCCTTTTTATAATCTCAGGATTCTGGGCTCTAGCCAACAGCATTTAGGCTCTGCTTCTGCTGCTGCTGCTCTTTTTTTTTTTTTTTTTTTTTTTAAGTAGGTTGAGGTTAGTTGGAATGTGAGCTGGAAACACATTCTACCAGTACATAGATAGATACACAGTTCCCCTGTCAAGATATTAAGGTATTATTGAGCCCCCTTTGCCTCAAATGTGTGGTGGGGGACCAGGCGCCTGGTCTGAATAGGAAGGTACCGTGTACTTATTGCTTGTGGTATTGGATGCACATATACTGAAAATAAGTTCTCTGTGAATTACTAAGGTAAGTTGGTTTCCAAGGACTCTGAGACTCTGGAATATAGATAAAGCACTTCTCATTACACCAAATACTACTCCTGAGGCTGAATAAAGAAACACAGACCCCAAAATACTCAAATTTGTAACAAGAAATGTAGAGTATTTTGCTCATTGGTAGTTACCGATATAGTTTGAAAATGCAGATGAAAGATACCCCAGGTCCAAATGATACTTTGTAAGCTAAACCACAGTATAAATTGTGAACTGTGTCATTTGCTAGCACATTAACCTATATATAATGCAACATTTATGGAGCCCAGTGAAAGATTGGATCTGACTCAGTAATTTCTAACACAATTGGTCTCCTTCGTTCTTTAATTATTCTCACCAATTTCAAGAATTAACCTTAACTTTAAATTATGTAGGCTTCCTCTTTTGGATTTGTGTTACAATTGTAGGCTTATCTAAATGTTAGATGGTAGGGGTTTTTTGTTTTGCTTTGTTTTGTTTTTCTCTTTTCACTGAATAGAGATATTTGTTCCCAGTTATTATTGTCATAATGACCCTGCCAAAAAATAATAATATTAGAGGCCAAGAGGGTCTCCAACCAGGCTATTGTGGGACCCCTGATGCCAGAGCTAGATTGCCTGGCCGAAAATCATATCTCAACATAATTGGCTGCAGTGACAAAAAGAGAGAGCGAGAAATAGAGAAAGAGAAAGTCAGCAGGTCTGATAGGAAGGTTGCAGGCATTTATATCTAAATGGTCTCCAAATGTACCATTTTGCTCCTAATGACACAGGATTAGGAAGGGAATATAATGAGGTTTTATCAAATGTTAAAATAAATAGCCTGGCCCCCCTCTTCTCAGTACCCCTTTTTCTCCCTTATATAGATTTAAGCATAATAGAGTTTAAGGATTAAGAAAGGCAAATTTAGCAGAAGGCTGAATGTCTTTTTTTTTTTTTTTTGGACTTTTTTCTTTTTTTTTTCACCCTTCTCTGCTCATATCATAATTAACCTTTTGAATAACCTCCCTTATGATGCTCATTACACTACTCTTCTTTTTCCCGTTGCTTACTATTCTGATGTCAGAGCTTGAGTGAGCATCTTGACAAAGAATGAGAGATGTCTAGAAATTGTATGAATTTATCTGGGAATGTCAGTGTCCTTTTGAGGCAAAATAGCAATATCTGAGTGCAACACAATGGGACACATGAACACTTGCAAAAGGAGATTCAAGGGGTAGGACCTGTAAACACATGCTTTTTCCCTCCCTTTCTCTTCACTTCTCTTCACTCTTCACTGGCCGGACTCTTATCCCCTTTCTCTGCAGTATCACTTCCAGCCAAAGACTCCCTTTGCTCTTCTTACTCTCTCTTTACTGCATCTTTGTTGTCCTTTCTCTGCACCTCTCTGTCTCTCTAGGTATATACTGGCTTTCCCATTCATAGGGCATCAACAACCTCTTAGGCTCTGCAGGAGTTAGAGCAGCAACTCCCACACATTTGGGTTAGCATTTGAAGTTAGTAAACATTCAGTGCCTAAACACAATATTCTGATTATTTGCCAATGCTAGATCAAAGAAATAATCTATTCCTTCATTTTCTACATACACTTTGAATATATTCACACTCCCGTTATGTGTGGTATATTTTGCTAAACACCATGGGAATTAGGAAGATGAATTTGATATGTTCCCTTTGCTCACAATTATAATGTAGTAGTTTCTTGCACCATCTGCATAAAAGTGATTGTTAGAGCCATGAAGTGGATAATGTCCTAGTGAGAGAGTAATATGAAAAAAGCAGAAGGCAGAGGCTGGAGCCATAGGGGTCAGCCCGTGTTTAAAATGCAAAATAAGAGTGGGGAGAAGCCAGTGAGTGAGGCATATAAAAACTGGCTGAAATGACAGAAAGGAGATCACAATAAAGTAGTGCCTGAAAGATCCAAGAGTAGAGTTGTAAGAAGGAGGTATAACATACCTCCTTTGTTTGGCATAACAAAACATCAGAGAGGCCAAAGAAAATCATAGCTGAGCAAAGGCTTTTATATTTGGCAAGTAGGAAGATCTTTGAAGAAAGTGTTTTTTATAGATAATGAGAATGCAGCTGAGTTGCATGGGGTTGAAGAGTGTTTGGTGGGGAAATAGACATGGCAAGTAGATTCTTTTGAGAGGTTTGATGCTGGAGGAAGATAGAGAAGAAAGAAGTAATGATAGTGTAAAGTAGTATGCATGCTTTGCTGTGTAGTGTGAGGTGGAAGGGGTGATACGGTTGTAGTGTAACTGTGGTTTGGGGGCAACAGTATACTGTATGTGAGTTAAAAAAGTGGGTCAGATTATGGAAAGAACTTACATGTCCATCACCTGATAAATGGATAAAGAAAATGTGGTTTATATTTACAATAGAATACTACTTGGCAATGAGAAAGAATGAAATCTGGTCATTTGCAGCAATGTGGATAGAACTCGAGGGTGTTATGCTAAGTGAAATAAATCAGACAGAGAAAGAAAGATCTCATATGTTTTCACTCATATATGGATCTTGAGAAACTTAACAGAAGACCATGGGGAAGAGGAAGGGGAAAAAAAGTTACAGAGAGGGAGGGAGGTAAACCATAGGAGACTCTTGAATACTGAGAACAAACTGAGGATGGATGGGGCTGGGGAAAAGGGGAAAATGAGTGATGGGCATGGAGGAGGGCACTTGTTGGGATGACCACTGGGTGTTACATGGAAACCAATTTGACAATAAATTATATTTTTATAAAAAAAAGGTGTGGTGGGTAAGGGAGGAACAGAAAGAGGGAAAGAGAGAATATGAGGGACCATGGAGTGGTTGCTGGAGCCAGATCCTGGAAGAAGTGGAGGGATATGGACTGAAGTGGGAGATATTTATATATTTTGACTATTAGCTTTGGAATGAAATTGGGAGTTTGTTTTGGTTTTGTTTCCTCTGAGAAAGAAAAAGCCATGAAAGTAGAGTGACATTTGAAAGGATGGCAGGGCAGCTAGTCAGTGCATGGCTATCCCAGAACTCCTTGGTTGACAGGTTTGAATCATTACCTGAGTGCCTGGGCTTGAGGGGTGCATATTGGGTTTGCAGTGCCTGTGGTGGACTGCAGTAGGCAGTCAGCATGGATAAGGCCCAGGGTAACAAATGGCCTGAAGGATCCGCTGAAGCTCTAGAGTGAGAATTTTCAAAAAGTTCCGCACAGTATTAAACCTATTTCTCGCATAATGATAGGTGATCAGTAGTCACGTGTGCACAGCCAGGGGATGATCAAACCCAGAGTGCTTGAATTATTTAATTAACAGATATTCTAAGAACCTTCAGTATATTCCAAACACTGCACTGGGCTCTGTGATGTTCTTATGGTCACCACATAACAAAACACTAATCCTCTTTGAATAATAGGAAACTTGAGCTAGAGAGGTAAAGTAACTTTCCTCAGATTATACACTAGTAGATAACAGAGGTGGATCAGCACACAATCTTAGAGCCACCTAATTACCTAGGATCGAATCCCATTTCTATTATGTAATTGTGGGCAAACTCCTTAATTTGTTCAGAATACTAGTTTCTGCATCTGTAGTATGGAAGTAATAATATTACCTCATTTGCCTTATACAAGATTAAATGTGTCAATACACATAAATCACTTACAGTAGGGCTTGGCTTATTTTAATATTAGATAGTAAATAATTCATCATTATAATTCTGATTTCCCAAGTTAAAGTTCAATTTTGTTGTTTTTTACTTTTCTGTAGTTTCCCAAGCTGTGTCTACAAACCATAAATTAACTATGGTGTTATCAGGTCAAAGAGAACACCATAGCTACAAAAACTTGCAAAATAGATGTTAGATCAAATTTATCAAACTTCTTTACTACAAATGACTTAGGACCTCTAATAGATTAATACATACTGGGACTTCTAATATGGAATATAACAAAACTACTACTTAGCCAAATTTATACAGAACATATTTTTCCTTTCAAAACACCAACATTTTGAGAATTATTATTTTTCTGCAGGACATACCACAAGAAAAAATATTCTGTACTTTGGCCACTCAAGAGAACAGTTTTGAGAAGGCTTCTCTACGCTTGGTCCAAGTTGGGTTTGCAGGAAAAGCAAAGTCAGAGGACTGATGACCTTCTGAAGATTGTAAGGGTGTAGAAGAGTCAGGTTCACAATGAAGGCAAGTAGATTTAAGAAATGGTAAAGAGTAGGAGAGAGGGGTGAGAAGGTGGGAAAACAGATACTTTGGAGGCAGACCCATTCTTCATAAGGACAAGTCCCTGATGTGAGTTATTGTATGTTTCTCAATTTTCAGGGAAGTAAAAGTCACTGGAGTTGAAAAGGCCAAGAAAGTATGAGATCAGGTTTCCAGTGGTTCAGCATATGGATACGGATACGTTATGTACAATTATTGTTTTATACTGTTGTAAAAATAGAAGAGAGGAAGAGGGGGTTTGCTTGTACAAACCTAACTAAAACACAGCATTTGAATGTTATTACTTATTATAATGAAGATTAAATAAAACTTCCTCTTTTTTGCAAATTTTCCTTTTCTGTAAGCAGTTACTTTCTTTGTTTTTGATACTACAGTCTTTTTTTTTTTTTTAATTGGACAGGCATATTTGAAAGCATTTGGTGTCAAGAACCAAAATAAATTATTTTGTTATTTCTATGACACTGTGAGATACAAAACAAAGACATTGGTAGTTATGTGGAGACTTTGTGATGTAGATATTAAAAAGAAATGATTGTTAATTATTGGAGATTATTTTAGTAAATAAAGTAAAGGATGGAACTAAAAGAAGTTATCTTCTTTTTAAGTTAATCTCCTATAAACACAGAAAGTGTTTGAGAGCCAAACAGGACAACTTTATTTATGTTTTAATATCGAAGCTGCATCTACTCTAGAAACCTTGAGGAATGTTTGAGATATTCCAGCTTCACATTATTTTGGTAGATGTGTGCATTGACCAGATTTGCTGTCAACATTTTGCAGGAAAGGGAAATATTAGGCATGGACATAATCTCTAAAAGCTGTAAAATTTAGAATGACAGATATTTATTGAAGTATACCAAAAGTTAAAGTTTCCATTACGCATAATTACCCTTCCTTTCCTTTCTTCCAATAATTTACCCAGCTTATAACCAACTTTGAGCCAACCGCTGGACATTGAAGATTGAAAGATGCCAAACATACAACTCCCATTTTTAAGGAATTGAAAATCCCATGGGGATTTAAGTCTGATTTTATTTTCTCTGCATTTCTTGAATGCATTCTTGAATGCATTAGGCAATGTTCTAGGAATTGGAAATGCTCATTACTGGTACTTATTATCAAATATTGTGAAAGTTAAAAGTGAGGTATGAAAGGCTAAGGGACAATAGAGAAAAAATTCCTAAACTGAGGTTGGAAAATCAAAAAACTTGACTTCAAGACTTGCACAAAAGGTGTAAGTAAAAACGTAGAGAGGTCAAACAGCAAGATATATTTGACAAACTTTCATGTAGTTCTGTGAATCTGGGACAAAGGTGGATAGGATAGGAAGTGATAGGAAATGGTGGGAGGTGGAGGGGCTAACATCTCTAGGGAACTGACCAATGTATGGTTTCTTTAGAGAAGAAGGTTAATTGAGAGTTGATTTCAAAATAAGTCAAAGGGATTCAGAAAGGCTGAGGGGAAAGGGAAGTACACTGAAAATTACTTAGGAAAAAAAAAAAAAGAGGGGCTGCAGAAACAGGATGGTCATATAAGTGTGTAAATCCTGTGTGGAATAAGTCTAGAGCAGACACACAGGAGAGATGGGTGCATTTAAGGGTCACAGATAATGATGGTGGCAGACCTTGAAATCCAGTAGCAGTTTTGCTTCATGAAGTGGGTGACAAGGAGCCATTAGTGTCATGAGAAGCGGTACAATGGCCCTGAAGCAATGCACTCTATGAACTATTTAGGTTCTTTTCTTCTGTCCCATGAGTACTTCATGAGAGCATAGAGTGTCAGGCAGACATGAAACTGGTGCCTAAGGAAGTTGAAAGATCAGATAGAATTCAAGCTATCTGCCTAATTAACTCCTTAGGGTGAGCCCGAATAAACCCCAGGGATTTATGCTATTCTTTAAATAACATTAAAACTGGCTTGTGTCAATTAATTAGGGAATTAATGAGCAATTAAGGTGCCCACTCTGAAACATTTGGTCATTTATAATGATTAGTATGCTATGCACTGTGATGTAGCAAAATAGTGAATTTCAGCCCTAAAATATTTAGGACAGCAGTAGCCAATGAAAGAAATTTTCTACCATAAAATTATATGGAAAAAAATATCCATTTGTCTAATCATCCTTAGTAAATGTTTTAACCCAGGTTTGAACATAAGCCTTTCTTCTACTGGCCTAAGATGAATAATTATTTATTTACTCTGATTGCATAGAAATAAACTTCTGGTATTGCATGCTTTTAAATTTTAACATTTTTATTTATCTCTGAGACACAGAGAGAGACAGAACACTAGCTAGAAAGAGAGGGTAACAGAGAATCTGAAGAAGGCTCCAGGTTCTGAACTGTCAGCACAGAGCCTGATGCAGGGCTTGAATCCATGAACTGTGAGATCATGACCTGAGCTGAAGACAGATGCTCAACCGACTGAGTCATCTAGGCGCCCCTGATATTCCATGCTTTTTAAATAATAGAAAAAGGACAAATGATCCTCATTCTCTGTCCCCCATATAAATATGTGGGCCTACCTACATGTGTGTATAGATATACGCATGTATATGTGTATTGTATATGTATTTGTATAGGTATATACATATTTATGTATTTCAAAGCTAAGATAACATTTAAATAACCATTGCTTTTCAGCTTCAGGCTTACATAGACACACAAGTAAATAAAGTAATTTATTTCTGTGAACTAAAAAGGAAATCACTACCCATGGTTCTGAGTTTGGCTTCTGCTTATGATCTAGCCATTTCTCAGCAGGTGAAGCCCTTGCTAACCAACAGAAAAACTACATGATATTGTCAGTAATACAGTGGGCCTTTAGAATTTTAGATGAAAAAAAGAGTCATTGGTTAATGGTCTCATAGAGAGAGAATTATGGTAATGGATGTAGTGTAGTGTACCTCCCAGTTACTAACCTGAAGTACTGATACCTATCACTGTATAAGGACTATTTCATGAAAGTACACAGATTTCTGTAGGCAGCCATAAGAAGATGGTAAAGGTACTTGAAGGCATGCCCTACAGATTTACCATAGAACAAGTTTAGGTCACTTTGACCTAAAAAAGATATATCTGTTAAAATTTGTGTAGTGGATCAAAAAATTCATGCTGAAGTACTTTAGAAAAAAATCTTCAAAATTAATATCATAAAAATACATAGGATTAAAAGAAAGATACTGTGTGCCTGTGTGTTCAATTAGTAGATGATTAGATATACAAAGTCATAGATGCTATCTTAGCCTTGCCACACATTCATTTATACAGTGTATTTTGCTATGTTCTAAGCTTTTATTATTGGTTATTAAAAAAATATTTGGGGATTTAGTTCTTATTTAGAACTCAAAGCTCGTCAAGTACAGAGGCTCTTTGGGAGATGGTAGTGGTGAGGAAAGGAACGTGTTAGTTATTTATTCCAGTTCCTGTGTAAAATACAAAATGATTTGAGAGGTAAGCATCTATATGTGTCCTCAGTGCCTAGAAACTTGGGCCAATATAAAGAAACAAGGAAAAAGTAGGCTGAAAGTATTCTTTCTGCCTTTCTGATTCTTCTCTCTTTGCCCAGGAGAGGAAGAAATTAAGGACAGGATTAAGTTTCTCTAGAAAGAGGGAATGGAAGAGGACATAAAAAGTTAATATTTATGTAACATTCTGCCTCAGTCTCCCTGCAGAAGATTAGACAACGTTCGCAACAGCTGTACAGTTGGCTAGGAAACTGTACAAATGCTTTTATTGGAAACACTCACATAAGCTGGGTTTGTATCGTATCATATCTTAAGAGATAAAACTCAGTTCTCTGTTCTTTTTGCTCCCTTCCTTCACTCTGGGGAAATAGGTTCACTTGTCAAACCTATTTCAGTGGTAGGACCAGTGGGACTTGATTTCAGGTGCAATAAGAACTCTTGGAACAACCCCTTTAAGTTTGCAGGGAGCTGATTTCTTTCACTGTCATCTACATGCAGGCTGAGATTTAAAAGTGATTGATAATATTCATGGCTAATGCCCACTGCATCAGTATTTTGAAGATTTACGAACATGTGATGTTGTTTACTTTGTAGATTTCTTCTTGGGGACTACGGGTAACATTAAAATAAAACTATTAACATTTACAAACTCCATGTCTTGTGAAAGCTGCTGTGTGCCCTCTATGAAAATCAATAAATGGGCAAAAACTATTTCAAATATCAACAAAATGGGAAAATGTGACAATGCTGAATCCCAATGAGACTTTCTGAAGGCCATAAATAGCCCAGTTCATTTGAAGATAGAAAATTCTTTAAGGAAACAGAGGCTGTTTAGGATTCTCTTCTTGAGTCCATTGAAGATACTTAGTTTTTGCATTTATCACTGTGAATTACACCTTCCTCTTAGAAACAGTAGAAAGGTTCTCTTTTTAATTTCTTTGAGGATTGTGCTAATACGGAGGAGTCTGTTACATGTATTACATAAAATAAACACCTGATTCCTGTACATTTTCCTCTTGTATTGGATAAAGGCAATAACAGCTAAAAGAAATTTATTTTCTCTCTCTTCACTGACTTTGTGTCATCTTAGAATGTATTAAAAGTATGTCTTCACTATTACCCTTTCTTATTTATTGTTTTAATCTCTTCTTCTTTTTTTCTTTCCTCCAGGTAAGTCCTGCTGCTTTCTAAATCTTACCAGAATGTCCTTTAGAAAAAATGGTAAGTACGTCTCTCCTGTAATATGGTTTCATTTTCCAGGGTACAAGGAGATTATCTTTTTTTCTAAAGCTGCATTTGGTATCAGCCCATTTCTTGACTTTTATCCATTAACACTAAAAACACTTGGTCATGTTCGAGGTGGCAATTTACTGTTTAATACCTTGATGGATCCTTGTTACTTTGGGTTTTCAGAGTGTTGTTCTTAAGACTTCCTAAAAAATTGAGAGTCTGGTAGTGTGTCGTATATTAGAGAGAGGCTGTTTGACTCCTAGTAGACACTGAATTTTGGGTGGCCAGAGATTATAGATGGTCTGTAGTTGGTTCGGAAGATTAAAGGAACTTGCATTTATGAGCGTCAGATTTTAGGACCTAGCAGGTAAATATTGTCCCAGTGACTGTAGATAACAGAATCTTTTTATAAAGCATTCCATTGCAAAGCTACAAAAGAAAATGCAACAGTGAAAATGAGGAGCAAAAGTTCAAAAAACCTGGCTAATTAGTTTAGTGCTTCAGAAGGAAGAATATTGGCATTGTGGTCTTCATCTGCGGGAATCAGGCTCATGGTCCGTTAAAAGAAGCACAAATTTAGCTTTATATATTGCAGCCCTTCATATTCAGAGATGATACAAGTTGCAAGGAATTTTGTTTCATCTTCCTTAAGAGGAGAGTGTGGATGGTATAACAAACTGAAATTATGACTTCTTATTGTTGTCTGCTATTTTCTTTTGTGTCCTTGGTTTCACTCTTATGTTGTACACAATTAGATTTATACTAGAATCATATTCTGTGCTGTTCCAGGGACCATTTCAAAACCTTTTTTTCATGAGATTGAGGATTCATTTGATGGCACTAAAATTAAATAACAAGCACGTCAAAGGAGATTTAGTCAAGACCACGAAAAACAGAATAAGAGAGTTTTAATTCTCAAGCTTTTAGCGAGAATTCTCTTAAAAAAAGAAAATTTTAACACTTAGGTGCTAGGACATGGTATTTATATTACATGTTATGTTATCAAGTCACATATATTTTATAATAACTGCTTCTAATACCTCCATTAGAGAAAAGTCACTAAACGCTTTTTTGACGTGTAGACTCCTCTGCATGCAGCTTTTTAAAAGTAACTTTGAATAGTAAATTCAAGAGTTAACTAGAACATGTGCTGTATTGTTTGGGTCTCTTGAATTCTTGAACAGCTATCTTACTTATATCTACCACAAGATCGTCTCTAATCCTTTAATTTTTCTTTCAGTATCATTTAGTCCTTTCTCTGTCGTAAAGAATAGAAAATTCAATGCAACCAGTTCAAGCAAAAGGGACATTTGTGAGATTATGTAACTAAAACTTCTAGGAATAGATCTGGGCTGGCACAGCTATTAGGAAATGTTTAAAAAATCCTCCTAGGACCTGGTGCCTTTGTTTCAGTATCTCAAATGTATTACTTTTGGGTTGGCTTCTTGGTCTCTATATACTCAGTTTGAAAACTCATGGAGAAAACAAAGAGAGTAACTCCATTGGTAGTCACAGCCAGAGACCTGGTGCATCTCATTGATTGTGATTTTTGTCTTGAACATGTCTCTGATGGGAACACAGTGGACTAATTGACTTAGGTCTAAGTTATATACTTTATCCCTGGTATTAAGGTAGGTGGAGCCTATCCATACTCTGGGACACAATGAAAAAGGAGTGGATTGCCAAACGGCTGTTATCTTCACTGGGTGAGAAGACAGGAAACAAATGAATGAATATCTACTTCATCTACTTTATTAATATATTTTTCCCCTTAGACAAGGATTTTCTCCTTTTTGGAATGGTGTCAGGAACTAGACTAGTTCTGTTCCATCAAAACTGGTCACCAGCATGGCCAGCCCAGGAAGCAAGTGTGCATGAGGTAGTGAAATGGGGTTTCTGGTATTTCTTCCATTCAATCCATAGTACCTGAGCCAACAAACCTGGGGCAAGAAATTTTAGATGAAAGCATCATATTTTAATCAAATTTACTTCTCTCTTCTGCCTTGTTTTTGTATGTTTTGTTTGTTCACTGACCATAATGAGAAAATAGTGTTGAGACTATATTGTATTACTGATGTACTTCTTGTTTTAAAGACCAAGTCTTTAAATACAAGAGTGCTGTGCATGGGATAGACAATCTAAAGGTAACCAATTTCATATATGAAAGTTCACATAAAAGAATAGCTTTCTTCTGAACACATAGCAGTTATTAACCCATGAATTGTCCACTTTAACATCTTTAAATAATTATCATCTTCCTTTCCCTGCTTATATTAGCATTTTACAACCAGAAACTTTGGGTTGATGGAAATTGTTCTTTCAAAGTAAAGTTTAATTAAAATTTTAGTTTAAATTAAAGTTTAATATTTTAAATTTAAATTTAAAATGTGAAATTCCTCTGGAATGTTATGGAGGCTAGTGCCCTTGGAATTATATAGTGCCAATATCTTGGAGCCAAGGATCAGGATCACAGATTTTAATCCCAAAGTGCTCAGGTTGACACTAGGAAAAAGATTGTTTCACTTAAAATATAAACTACTGCTGTTTAGAGAATTAAGCTGTGAACAAATTCCTGGAAATGTTATCAACCTTACTAGAGCACAGCCTCTCTAGATGTTGACTGTTTAATTGATGAAATTAGACATTTTTTATATCATTTTTGAACACTGTTAACCTAAATGAAGCCAAGCTATTCAGTGAAAGCCTTAGTCAAGTACTTTCTGAAAGACCATTTACTTGTGTGGGTATGGATTATTCAATTTTTGTTTAATCTTTGTTTTTCCTTTTTAAAATTTAATGTTTATTTGAATGGAGGAGAACCATACCAAGAACAATCATACAATTGCTAGTAGGATAAACCTCATTTGCTACATTAGTATTCCTTCCACTTAAGGTGCTATACAACATATTTTCAGTGGAAAGATAACTTTGTAAAACAAAAAAAAAATGCATGTTTTACAATTTCTTATTAGATGTAGGATTATTAAAATATATCAACATAATGGTTTTAC
Organism: Crocuta crocuta; assembly: GCF_008692635.1. Taxonomy (NCBI): domain Eukaryota; kingdom Metazoa; phylum Chordata; class Mammalia; order Carnivora; family Hyaenidae; genus Crocuta; species Crocuta crocuta. Next base: position 25,132 of record NW_027530359.1, read on the forward strand.
TTGGAAGCTATTCACCTTACCATCCCCCAATGCACCTGAAACCAAATTTTAGGGGTAGTAGATACTCTGTATTCTTAATTGATGAGTAAAATAGTAACAAATGGAGAACCAGTGAATGGCTTTTTGCAAGACACATTTTCCTGCATAAATCTAATATAAAATGTGAGAAAACTTGAAAATATAAAAATAAAGATTTATGTGTATGTGCAGTTTTCTTTTCATAAACTTGTAACATGTATTCAAATAATAAGATTCAGTGACAGCTCTTCTTGAAAAATAGAACTTCAGATATGAAGAGAACAAAGTAATTAAAACAGCTATAAAATAGTTAATAAAATTTACAAACAACTAAGAAAAAACAGAGGTCTGAAGGCTATTAAATACATGTTTTCTGCCTTTTACAGCTTGTATTGCTCATAGGCACCCACCGTTCTCTGGTATCAGAGGCTCAATTGTCCCTCGCCCACTTCACTTTCAGTTTCTAAATACATTTGTAAGGAGTGCCACAGTAGTTATAATCTGCTTTAGAAAATAACAAAATTTCCTGAGACACAGACTTGAATTTTACAGGAATCTCATCTAGTAGTCCTTCAAGGCCACTGGCACGTGTTTATTGTTATCTTTTTCCCTTAGGAATAAATGTATAAGGGGCTTATCACTAGTCTGTACAGTGCATGAATTTGAAGAAGTTTTAACAGACACATATCATAAATGCATTTATCATCTGGGTTGAAAGTTCTTTGTCTGGACATCTTTTGCTTGACAGAAGCCCAGAATAGCTCCAATTCCTGGGAGTGTAACAGCCCTCTTCTGCCAGTGTGTCGTCTATAAAAGGGCTCAGTACTTAGATGTCAGAGTAAATACTGATGATCCTCAGAAGATCTGGGAGAGTATGTTACTAAGCTGATAAATTTAAATGTAATGAAATATTTAAATGTAATGACATAATTAAAATGTTAAAAGAAAAAACCCCTACCAACCTAAAATTCTATACCCAGTGAAAATATCCAGTAAAAGTGAAGGAGAAATATGTTTTTTCAGACAAAAACTGAGGAATTTATCACCAGCAGGTATTTTGCAAGAACTATTAAAGAATTTTCCTTAGGCAGAAGGAAAAGGATGTAGGTTAGAAACTTAGATTTACATAAAGAAAGGTAGACCATTAGAGAAGGAATAAATGGAAGTAAAATGTTTTATTTTTCTAATTTTTAATTGGTCTAAAAATAACTGTTTAAAGTCAAAATAGTAACAATGTATTGAGTGATTTTACCACATGGATAAGTAAAGTGTCTGATGGCACTGTTACAAGGGATGAGAAGGAGGAGATGGGTATGCAAGTGGAATAGTATTGTTTGAAGGTAGAGTTAGTTAAAAACATATACTGTAAACTATAGGGAAAGCACTAAACATGTTAGGTTTAAGTATAATTGAAATTAAAACTGGAGGAACCAGAGGAGAAAGAGCCTCTGACGATGAATAGAAAACAATTTAAATGATGGTTGATATTAATCCAAATATATCAATTATCACTTTGAATGTGAATGGTCTACATGTACCTAATGAAAGACAAAGATTTCCATAGTGGATAAATAAACAAGAGACAACTACATGCTATCTGCAAGAAACTCACATAAAAGTAAAGACTCTGATAGGCTAAAAGTAAAGAAAGATACTGTGCTAGTACTAATTAAGAGAAAGCTGGAATAGTTACATTAATTTCAGACAAAGCAGACTTCAGATCAAAGAAAAGTATCAAGGATAACTAGAAGCGTTAGTAATGATAAGGGATCAGTTCTCAAAGAAGACATATTAACCTTAGATGTGTATGCAAAAACTGCATTAAAATATGTGAGGCATAAACTGATAGAACTGAGATGAGAAATAGACAAATCTACTATACTATTTGGAGACTTTTCTATCTCCCTGTCAGTAATTGATAGATCAAGGAGCCAATCAGTAAGAATATAGTTGACCTGCCAGAATATAGTTGACCTGAACATCATTGTAGTCAACTTGATCTAATTGACATTTATAGTATATTCCATCCAACAGTGGTAGAATGCACATCCTCCTCATTCTTGCATCCTTATTCCAAGCTCACAAGCAACATTCACCAAGACAGACCACATGCTGGGTCAAAAAAAATACCTTTACAATTAAAAAAAAAAAAAAAAAAGCAGTGTGTTCTAACACCATAATGGAACTAAACTATAATTAATTAGATATCTCCAGTGTGTGGTAATCAGACATTATCCATATAAATAACATTTAGGCTAAATAAGAAATCTGAAAAAAAATTAAAATATATTTTGAACTAAGTTAAAATTAAAATATAAATTGTAGAAATAGGTGAGATGCAGTAAGAGGGAAATTTAGAGCTTCAAGTGCATATACTAGAAAGAAGGAAAGAAGTAAAATCATTAGTCTAAGCATCCACCTTAGGAAAGTAGAAAAAGAAGAGCAATTTAAGCCTAAAGCAAGCAGAAGAAAAAAAATAGAACACAATAAGTAATTTGAAAACAGGAAAATAATAGAGAAAATCAGTAGAACTAAAAGCTGTTTCTTTTAAAAGATCACCAAAGGTGAGAAACTTCTTACTAAGCTAGCCAAGAAAAAAAAAAAAATGTATTGATAACGCAGATTATTGATATCAGGAGTCAAAGAGTAGTCATCACTATTGATCATATGGGCATCAAAAGGCTAATAAAGGAATACTGTCAACAACTTTTTATCCATAAGTTTGTTAAGTTAGATGAATAGACCAATTCCTTAGAACACATAGACTACCAAAGTCACACCAGAAGAAATAACCTGAAAAGCCCCTATTAAATAAATTGAATTAATAATTAATAACCTCCCAAAAATGGAGTCACCAAGCCCATATGGTTTCACTTGTAAATCTTGCCAAACATTTAAGGAGCAAACTATACCAATTTTCCACAATCTCTTCCAGAAAATAGAAGAGGGGATATTTCCTAACTCATTCTATGAGGCCAGCAGTACTATAATACTATAAAATATAAAATAATGTCATTGACATTATAAGAAAGGTAAACAAGAGACTGATATTTGTCACTGTCAGAGACACAAAATCCTCAGTGAATTATTAACAAATTAAATCCCACAGTGTATAAAAGGAATTAGTTTCTTAGGGCTACCATAATAAATTATGACACAGTGAGTGGTTTAAAACAACAAAAATTCATTCTATTACAGTCCTGGAGTCTAGAAATTCAAACCATGTGTAGACAGGGCCATCAATCAATCAATCAATCAACTAATATATAAAATTTGTATGTAAAACATTGTAGAAAACAGAGGGAAATATACATATCACTTTTGGTTTGGTGATAGATTTTTAAATAATAATGCCACTAGTATAATCCGTGAAAGAAATAAGGGATAAATTTGACTTTATTTAATGTTTAAAAACTTAAGCTTTAAGAAAGAGAATTAAAATGCAAGCCATAGACCTAGAGAAAATATTTGTAAAACATGTTATCTGATAAAGGAATTGTATTCAAAATTATGAGAAGATTCTTAGCATTAAACGATAAGAAGACAGCCCAATTTTTAAAATGGACCAAAGATCAGAACAGATACCTAACCAAGTATGGTGTACATATGGAAATAATATGAAAAGATGCTCAATATAATTTGGCATAAGATAATTTAATTTGCAAATGAAAATGACAATGAGTTACCACTCTATACCTCCTAGAATGGCTAAAATCCAAAACTATGTAACACCAACTGCTGTGAAGATGTGGAGCAATAGGAACTCTTATTTATTGCTGGTAGGAATTCAAAATGGCAGAGCCACTTTGGAGGACAGTTTGGCAGCGTCTTATGACTCTAAACATAGTCTTCTAATATGATGTAGCAATAACTGCGTTAGGTACTTACTGAACTGACTGAAAAATTTATGTCCATTCAAAACCTGCATGTGAATATTTATAGCAGCTTTATTCAAAATTACCAAAAACTGGAAGCAGCCAAAATGCTCTTTAAAGGTGGATAGGTAAGCAAACTGTGATACATTCATAGAATGGAATATTATTCAGCTATTAAAAGAAATGAGCTATCAAGACACAAAAAGCATGGAAAAATCTTAAATGCAAATTGCTAAGTAAAATAAGCCAATCTGAAAAGTTTCCATGCTATATGATTTCCATTTATGACATTCTGAAAATGGCAAAATTATGAGATGCTAAACAGATGAGTGGTTGCCAGAGGTTAGAATAGTCAGGGAGAGGATGAATGAATAGGCAAAACACAGGATTGTTTTTGTTTTTGTTTTAGAGTGAAGTTGTTCTGTACAGTGCATAGAAGACATTAAGCAATTTGTTAAATCCTATAAAACCTGATAGCACAAAAAGTGAAACTTAATTTTTTTAGGGTTTAATAAAATCATTTAGGAGGTTGGGAAATCCCAGGATGGAATGCAGAATATGTTAAAATAATCTAAATATATTTTAAATGTATAAACACTTCACTGAGAGGGCTGAGAGAGTAAGGGAGGGAGAAGCTGTAATGATCCATGTAATAATGAACCAAAATTGGAGACAGTAGTATACACTTATGTTTAGCTCAATATAGATACAGATGGTCTACAAGTAAAGGAACAGATGGATTTCAGGGTGGGCAAGAGCATGGCAAAGCAGAAATTTAAGAGAAAAAAACAGTCTGAGCTATTCTCCTATCATGAATTCTATTATTATGCAAAACAAACAAATAATAAAAACAGGAACACACCCTGGTGGGTACCCACAGTATCTTTAACACAAATCCTCTTTAGCAAGAAATGTAGCTTAAGGGAATTACATTTAAAAGTGAGCTTTCATCAATGATTGCTTCTATTCTATCTGAAGGTTAACACATGCAAAGAACTTACAGATTTGTTTTAATTCTTTACTGTATTAAAATGCAAGATAGAGTAAAGCAGGAGGAAAGAGGAATTCTTTTAGTAAAGATGGAGAAGAATACAAAGAAGCATTCATTATATTCTGTTATTGGGAGTGTGATTCAAGAGGCTGACTCTGTTCTGAGTACCTGCACTTATAAGCTGTGTGACCTTGGGGAAGTTACTCAACATCACTGAACCTTGGTTTGCTTATCTATAAATGGACATATTAATACTGCTCTTTTATCAGGGTATATGGTGTATTGATGCAATACATGCAAAACCTTTGGGTCTGTGCCTAGTAAACAGTAATTACATATTAAAAAAATAAATAAATAAAAAATAAAAGTGAGCTTTCATTCAGGTGAACTTTCATACAAGGATATGCTTTAAAACTCAGTAGTATTTGTTCTATAAAGATGAATGTATTTAAACTGTGTAAAACTTATTAATAATGCAAAATGGGACATAGAGATGTTTATCAAATTCCAGAGGCACATTATTCTTCATGTTTGAGAATGGAATGTTGGGGTCTCAAAACACATGGAATTAATTAGTGGAAATTATGTGGATGCTAAATTTCATGAATGACAGACTCCTAACAGATTAATGGGTAAAGTTATTTTTAGTGGTCTGTTGTGGAGAAACAAACACTACTTAGCTCCCCTGGAAAATATGGTTATGATCAGTAGACAGTTTCTTATTTCTCAACAGTTTATTACAGTTGGGGGCTACATCAGGTCAGAGTAAAACAGCTTCACAGCATTGTACTAATATCTGCAATAGTATAGACTCCAGTACACCCTTCCATGGTGTCTAGGATTGACTTCACATGATATTTAAGAAAAGATAGAGATATAAGGGCATTGGATGGAAATGAGATAGCTCTGAGAACAGCTAAATCTTCAGAGGGAGAGATTGTTTAAAGCTGACAAAAACTGAGGACTGATGGATGTGGGGGGGAGGGAGGGATGGGCATGGAGAGAGGCACTTGTGGGGATGAGCACTGGGTGTTATATGGAAACCAACTTGACAATGAACTATTTGTAAAATAAAATAAAATAAAATATCACCTTTTCATCTTCAAAATGAAAAAAAAAGAGATATAAAGGTTTGATATGCAACAGTTTCTTGTAATTTCTAAGATAAAAGGTAGGTAGAAATCTTTTTACCAAAAAGTAATATTTTAGCAAGGATATATATTTTTGTTTCATTTTCCAGCAGTATTGATAGATGTTTACTAATCTGTGAGCACTCTTCCACCTAGTTTTTAGGGATTAATCTTCCACATTTACAGGTAGCTAACCATATAAACTCTTTAGAGAGTAGTCCACAGACGGGCTTATACCATGTGATCTTTGCCTCATTAGTGTGACATTTTAATCCTTTGTAATATGTGTAAAAGTTTGTACCTCTTTATCATGCATACAGCTAATGGTCTGCACTTTAATACATTCCTTAAAAGGCAGAGTTATGTCAGTATCTTTAAAGATGTATCTTGAAATTCCAACCAAAGTAGAAAATATTTCCATTTTATTCTCAAGCCAGTTATGAATGTTAAAGACTTTTTCAGTGTAGTTTATGCAAAAAAAAAAAATAGGGATATAAAATCTATATTTTTAAATGCTTATTTATTTATTTTGAGAGAGAGAGCATGAGCAGGGGAAAGGCAGAGAGAGGGAGAGAGAGAATCTCAAGCAGGGTCCTCACTGTCAGAACAGAGCCTGATGCAGGGTTTGATCTCCTAAACTGAGATCAGGACCTGAACAGAAATCAGGAGCCAGTCGCTTAACCAACTGAGCCACTCAGCCACCCCTGTATTTTAAAATCTATTAAAAGTACATGTTGAAATTTTAAAAGAGTGGGGTTAAGTAAAAATACAATTCACCTAGACTAACTTAGTTACTTTGATTGGGTAATGTATTTACCCTAAGACTCCTAGAAACAGAGGCAATAAAAACAAATGCAATGAATTATGAAGTCCGTATTATTAACAAAAGATAACATGACAGTTATTCAGGAAAAGGAGAAGCAACAGTTTCCTTTGGATGTGGAAATAATTTGTGAAGAGATTTTTCAAGTTGATTATTGGAAAACACAGAGACTATTGACTTTATCAATAATGTTGTAGAAAGTGGAGAAATGGCTATTTCATGCATTGACCCTTGATTAAGCAAAGTCCGTAGAAGTACATCAGAAGTGGTATTCTGCATGAGTATAAGCTACTGAGCTCTGGTTATATTGCTCTATAATGCTCTAACATGTTACACATTTGGAAGAAAAGACGGCCAGCATACTCTTTTGACCATCTTTGTGGCACATTTTGTTTATAATTGAAGAGAGTTGGGTCAAGATCCCTCCGTAGTTAGCAGAAGGAGGGATGCCTTTCTGTGATGCTGCTTATTTTTGGTTTGTTAAGGAATTGTTTAGAAAGGCTAGGAGGTGGGGCCCCTGGGTGGCTCAGTTAGTTGAGCGTCTGGCTTCGGCTCAGGTCACGATCTCACGGTTTATAGGTTCAAGCCTCGCGTCGGGCTCTGTGCTGACAGCCGGCTCAGAGCCTGGAGCCTGTTTCAGATTCTGTCTCTCTCTCTGACCCGCCCCTGCTCATGCTGTCTGCCTGTCTGTCTCTCTCTCTCTCAGAAATAAATAAAACATTTTTTAAAAAAGCATAGAAAGGCTAGGAAGCTTAGATCCTCTCTCAGAAATAGAGTCTAAGTCCTCTCATTGTGTTCAGTTCCTTTTTCTTTTTTTTGAAGATTTTTTTTTTACAATGTATTCATTTTAAACAGACAATACATACTTTAACATTCCTGGTTTTTCTTTTGAGAAGGAAGGGATGGATGATAAAAAGAATTGGTGAGTTTTTGCAAGGTGCATTGAAGAGTGTGGTCAGGGTCATTTGACCGGCAGCTCATTTACTTTCAGCATCTTCCATGCTCCTGATGAAGAGTATTAACACATAACAGTAAGTATCACCTCTGACCTCAATTATCTTCACCTCTGTGTTCCTTTGTTCCTATATTATGTTTTAGGACCAGATTTCTGTCTGAAATAAGTTTGAGGAAGAGGATTTCCCAATTCAAATGTAAAGGCATATGCCTTTTCATGGGACTTTAAATAATGAAGAGCAGGAAATGGATTTAGTTGTGGGTTTTCTTGTGTCATATTCTACTCCTTCCCAGCCTCTCTCATTTCTCTTTTATAGCCCTAATGTCTTTTTGTTAAAATAATTATTTTTTTCTCTGTGTGAGATTCTGTCATTAGATGAAAGGTCATGGTTATAATATGAATCCTGGATAATAAATACAGTGCAAAATGGATTGAAATGCATAGAACAAAAAGACTTTCCAATTAAAAACCACTTTGCCAAGACTGCACCAAACAACCATATAGACTCTGCTTTCTCTTCACTTATAATTAGCTGCCACTGAAAGTTAATTACTTTCAGGATCAAAGGAAACAAAACTAGAAATAAAATGAAAGAATTCCTTTTAGATTTAAAGTTTAAATAAATGTTTGCCTTAGGAACAGACCATATGCTGAATCCATCCCAGAGGGAAAATGTACTTAAGAATCTTCAATACATATAGACCGACTTTAAAGTTCATTGAAGGTGGGCAAAGAAATAAGGCAGGTTTTATTTCCTTTGGGAGTATCAACTGGCAGATTTTATAAGGGAGTAGCAAAGACTCTTTGCATATCCTCATTTTTGTTTTATCAGCAGAACAGAAAAACATTGTACCATTTGGAAGATTTATTCTTGAAATGCTTTCTTCTAAGAACACTGCTAAAAACTCCAGTTGGATTTTTGATTTCTCTGAATGACAGATCTGCCTTATTAAAAAAGCTAATTGATTGTGGGGGTGTGAGTGGCTCTATTCGTGTGCTTACCTACTTCAAACCAGTCTTCACAGAGTCATGGCAAACATTTTATTGTTTCCCTCTCCTAAACTTAGTGCAGTTTTTCTTCCCCCAGAAATGATTTAAAAAAGAAAATCAAATGTAGAACACAAATGGGAATTCTGTAATCGAATTTTTTTCCAGTTTGTTTCCAAATACAGGTTATAATCGTTTGCAAAACACATTTCAGAGTATGATGATCAGGTTCTGTGCTGTTTATGGAAAAGTGAAGAGAATGTATGCCTTAGGTTGTTCAGGATCGTGGTTAGTAAAGTATAGGTAAGTTGAGGGCAATAATGCTAGGCTCTCTACCCTGATGTTAGTTTAAGTTGTTCATCTCAAACTCTGGGAACAGCAATAATGTGGACATAACTGCTTTTTGCACTCTCACCCACAAATCTCCACCAACATCAGAACTTTCAGGAAGCCACCAGTCTCACCCCCAATCCTGCAGTTATCCTGCCTCTTCCTGACCATACAATTAAACTACTACTGAATCAGTGCTTACCAATGTCCTAACACTGAGCTCAATATTTCACACTTATCAGGGGCGCCTGGGTGGCTTAGTCGGTTGAGCGTCCGACTTTCGCTTAGGTCATGATCTCGCGGTTCGTGGGTTCGAGCCCCACGTCGGGCTCCTTGCTGACGGCCAGCTCAGAGCCTGGAGCCTGTTTCAGAGTCTGTATCTCCCTCTCTCTCTGACCCTCCCCTGCTCACGCTGTCTCTCTCTCTCTCTCCTAGAAATAAATAAAAATAAAAATAAAAAAAAATATTTCACACTTATCTAAGCATTTCTTATAATAGTTAAACAAGGTAAGGACAGTCATTATCCCAATTTTACCTAAGCGGAAGCTGGCTAGAGAGGTTAAGTAACTCTCTGCGCTCACATGGCTAGTATGCGACTGAGGCCAGGCTTAAGCCCAGGTTAGTTGGAATCCAAAGCCTGTGCTTGTTACCACAATGTAATGTTCCCTTCCTATAACACTTTTTTTTGTGTGTGGAAAAAAAAACCCCACAAAATTTGCAATCTTAGCTATTTTTAAATACATAGTACAGTAGTGTTAACTATTGCACACTGTGATGCAACAGATTTTTAGAACTCTTTGATCTCACAAAAAATGAAAATGAAAATCTATACCCATTGAACAACATTCTTTTTCTTCCCCCTCCTTAGCCCTTAGTAACCTCATTCTTCTGTGAATTTGACTGCTTTGGATCCCTCATTTAAATAGAATCATGCAGTATTTGTCTTTTTGTGACTAGCTTACTTAGCATAATGTCCTCAAGATTCATTCATGTTATAGCATGTAACACTGGTTATATAAACTTAGTTAAGTTTATTCCTAAGTAATTTATTCTTTGTAAATGAGAATGTTTTCTTAATTTTCTTTTCAGGTAGTTGGTTCATTATTATTGTATAAAAACTTACTGATTTTTCTGTGTTGGTTTTGTGTCCTGCAAATTTGCTGAATTCATTTATTAGTTCTGATAGGGTTTATTTATTTTTTTCTTGTTTAAGAATCTTTTGAGTTTTCTACAAATAAGATCATGCCATTTACAAACATAATTTGGGTCCTGCCTTTTTAATTTGGATGCCTCTTATTTTATTTTTTGTTTGTTTGTTTGACTTCCAGTACTATGATTAATAGAAGTGGAAAGAAGAGTCATCTTTGCCTTGTTTCTGATCTATATGGAGAAGCTTTCAGTTTTTCCATTGAGTATATTAACCATGATCTTTCTATATGTCCTTTATTTTGTTGAGGTAATTTTCCTCTAGTTGTAATTAGCTGAGTGTTTTTAATCATGAAAGGGTGATGAATTTTGTCAGTGCTTACTGGCACCAATTGAGGCGGTAATGTGATCTTTATGTTTTGTTCTGTTAATGTAATATATTGATTTTTGCATTTTGAACCATTTTTGTATCCTAGGGGTAAATCCCACTTGATCCTTTTAATATGCTGTTAAATTTGGTTTGCTAGAATTTTGTTGAAGACTTTGCATAAATATTTATTAGAGATACTGGTCTATAGTCTTCCTATAGTATTTTTGTCTGCCTTTGGTATCAGGTAATATTGGCTTCATAAAATAAGTGTGAAAGTGTTCAGTTTTTTGGAAGAGTTTGTGAAGGATTGGTGCTAATTCTTTTTAAAAATGTTTGGTAGAATACTTACATAAAGTCATCTGGTTCTGGACTTTTCTTTGATGAGAGGCTTTTGATTATTGACTCAGTCATGTTACTGATTACATGTCTATTCAGATTTTTTAGTTCTTTGTGATTCAGTCTTAGTAGGTTTATGTTTCCAGGAGTTTATCCATTTCCTCCTTGCTATCCAATTTGTCGGTATATAACTGTGCATCATAATCCTTTTTATTTTTGTATTATCATCTGTAATGTTTCATCTTTCATTTCTGAATTTTGTTGTCTTAATTTTAATGTAGGTAAATGTTCATTTTGTTCATTTTTTTAAAAATCCTAATGTTATTGATATCTTTCTATTGTAATTCTATTCTCTATTTTTTTTTAAATTTCTTCCCTGATCTTTATTATTTCCAGGCATCTAGGTGGCTCAGTCAATTAAGCATCCGACTCTTGATTTTGGCTAAGGTCATGATCTCACATGATGAGATTTAGTCCAGTGTCGGGTTCTGTGCTAGGCATGGAGCCTCCTTAAGAGTTTTTCTCTCATTCTCTCTGTGCCCCTCCTTTGCTCACTCTGTCTCTCTCTTAAAAAATAAAATAAAATAATCTTATTATTTCCTACTTTTGGCTTTTTTTCTTCTTTTTCTAGTTCTTTGGGGGGTATAAAATTAGGTCTTTGATTTGAGATCTTTATTCTTTTTTAAGGTAGACATTTACCACTGTAAAGTTCTTTTTTAGTATTATGTTTTTGGCTGCATCCTTTATGGATTAGTATATTGTATTTTTGTTTTCATTTATCTCCAGATATTTTCTGATTTTTTCTTGTTACTTCTTTGATCCATTGGTTATTCAAATATTTGCTATTTACTATTCACATATTTGTGAATTTCCCAGTTTTTTTTTTATTATTGATTTCTGATTTCATTACATTGTGGTCAGAAAATACTTCATATAATTTCATTTTTCTTACATTTGTTCGGACTTGTTTTGTGTCTTAACATATATGACCTGAAGAATGTTCCATATTCACTTAAGAAGAATGTGTATTCTGCCATTGTTGCCTAGACTTTTGTTTATGTCTGTTAGATTCAATTGGTCTATAGAGTCATTCAAGTTCTCCATTTCCTTACTAATCTTCTGTTGAGTTGTTCTAGCCATAATGGAAAACAGGGTTTGAAATTTCCTACTCTTATGTTATTGGTTATTTCTTGCTTCAACGTTGTCAAAGTTTGCTTGATATATTTGGGTGCTCTGCTGTTAGGTGCATATAAAATTGTTTTATCTTTCTGACGCATTAAGCTTTTTATCATTATATAATGCCCTTCTTAGTCTCCTGTAATAGGTTTTTTGTTTGTTTGTTGTTTTGTTTTAGTTTATTTATTTTGAGAGAGAGAGAAAGAGAGCATGCAGAGGAGGGTCAGAGAAAGAGATGGAGAGAGAGAATCGCAAACAGACTTTGCACTGTCAGCACAGAGCCCAACTGGGGGCTCAAACTCACAAACCTTGAGATCATGACCTAAGCCCAAATCCAGAGTTGAACCCTTAACTGACTGAGCCACCCAGGCACCCCTTCTCTGACAGTTTTTTTTTTGTTTGTTGATTTTTTAAAATTATTTTTATTTATCTCTAGGAGAGAGAGAGAGAGACAGCGTGAGCAGGGGAGGTCAGAGAGAAAAGGAGATACAGACTCTGAAATAGGCTCCAGGCTCTGAGCTGGCAGTCAGCACAGATCCCGATGCGGGGCTCGAACCCACGAACCGCGATATATGACCTAAGTGAAAGTCGGACGCTTAACTGACTAAGCCACCCAGGCGCCCCTTTGACTTAAAGTCTATTTTATCTCAAACAAGTATAGCCATCCGTTCTCTATTGTGATTACCATTGGTATAGAAAATCTTTCTTTTTCTTATCCTTCCTCTTTCAGCCTATGTGTGTCCTTACATCTGAAAAGAGTCTCTTGTAGACAGCATAGGGTTGGATTTTTTTAATGCTTTCAGAAAGTATCTTTTGATTGAGTTTAATCCATTTATATTGCAAGTAATTGTTGATAGGGAAGAACTTATTATTGGCACTTGCTAATTGCTTTCTATATATCTTATAACTATCTTTCCTGCTACCTTACATTTTGTGTTTCATTGATTTTTTTTTTTGTAATGACATGTTTGATTCGTTTCTCTTTTGCTTTTGAGTATGTTCCATAGGGGGGTGTGTGTGTACGTGTGTGTGCACGTGCATTTACGTGCGCATATGGTTTCCATAAAGATTACATAAAACCTCTAAACATCTTATAGTTATAAAAATCTATTTTAAGCTGATAACAGCTTAATTCCAATGTCATACACAACCTCTATTCATTCACATCATCTCCTTCTTGATGTCACAAATTACATTTTTTATACTGTGCATCTATTAATATACTTAGATGGGTAGAGTTATTTTTAATGCTTTTATTGTCAATTCTGTATCAGAGTTAAAAGTGATTTACACACCACCATTACAGTACTTCAGGATCCTGCGTTTGTCTATATCTTTTCCCTCATCAGAGGCTTTATATTTTGGAATGTCTTCATGTTGCTATCCTTTTGTTTCAACTTGAAGGACTGCCTATACCATTTCTTCTAAGGTGGGTCCTAGTAGTAATGGTAATAATCTCCTTCAGCTTTTGTTTATTTGGGAAAGTTTTGTTTGTTTGTTTTGTTTTGTTTTTTTGAGAGAGAGAGAGAATGAGAGCTGGGAGAGTGGCAGAGGGAGAGAGAGAGTGTGTTAAGCAGGCTCCACACTCACCACAGAGCCCAATGGCGGACTTGATTCCTTAACCTGGGATCATGACCTGAGCTGAAGTCAAGAGTCTGATGAAAGGGGCACTCCCTCTTCCCCAGGTCCCCCTCTGGGAAAGTCTTTATTTCACCTTCATTTTAGAAGAACTGTTTTCCAGGGGCACCTGGGTGGCTTGGTCAGTTGAGTGTCTGGCTTCAGCTCAGGTTATGACCTCAGAGTTAGTAGGTTCAAGCCCCACATCAGGCTCTGTGGTGGCAGCTCAGAGCATGGAGCCTGCTTTGGCTTCTGTGTCTCCCTGGATCTCTGCCCCTCCCCCACTCATGCTCATTCTCACTCTGTTTCTCAAAAATAAATTAAAATGTTAAAACAAAGTTTAGAAGAACTATTTTCCAGGTATAATATTCTTGGCCAGGAGGGGTGTGTGTGTGTGTGTGTGTGTGTGTGTGTGTGTGTGTGTGTGTGTGTGTGTTTTTATTTTTTTTATGTTAATTTATTTTTGAGAGAGAGACAGAGTGTGAGCATAGGAGAGGCAGGGAGAGAGGGAGACACAGATCTGAAGCAGGCTCCAGCCTCTGAGTGGTCAGCACAGAGCCCGATACAGGACTCGAACCCACAAACTCTAAGATTGTGCCCTGAGCCGAAGTCAGACACAACCGAGAGAGTCACCCAGGAGCCCCTCTTTGACTCACTGTTTCTGAGCTTTGCCAATCAAATATCTGAATGAAGCTGCTGGAAATCATCATTTTTTTATCTTACGGCAGGTGAAATTCTAATAATTTAACTTTATTAGATTAGCTTTATTAGATTTATTAGTAGCTTTATGTTTTTTTGTTACCTTTTTTTCAGCAGCGTATTTACGGGTTGAATTAACAGGAGGAACTGTTTTCTGTTTTACCAAATTGAAAATGAAGATGCATCTATATTCCTACATTTTTCTTACTTGAATCCCTCAAGAACTATTAAGGAGGTAGCTGCTTTATGTGGTGGGGAAGCGAGNTGTGTGTGTGTGTGTGTGTGTGTGTGTGTGTGTGTGTGTGTGTGTTTTAATTTCTTTTAGCACTTTGACTATACTATCCCACCTGTTTCTGTCCTGAAAGGTTTCTGCTGAGAAATAAGCTGATAATCTTATTAGAGACCCCTTGTATATGATGAATGAATATGATGCTTTTAACATGCATTGTATTTTTTTTCTTGACACTTGGGCATTTGAGAAAAGATCCACCTCTCTCTGTCTTTACAGACTGCCTTTGTATAGGGAATACTTGTACCAGTTAGCCTAGCTAGAGGTTCTGGGTGCCTCTTAAACCTTTAATGAGGATGTGTCTTCTGTAGGCTATGTGAGTGTAATCTTTAATGAGGATGCGTCTTCTGTAGGTTATGTGAGTGTAATCTCCCAATTCGAGAGATTTGCCAGTTTCTTTTTCTCTTCCTCTTCCTGGTATCAGTCTGTGGCACTGCAGATTCTCTGGTGCTACGGCAAAGATGGTTAGCTCTTTTGTTCTCAGAGGTACTCAGACATCCAGAGTATTCCAGCCCCGTGAGATGAGACAGTCTTGGACAGTCTTACAAACACCAGAATATTAAACACATACTACATTCTTCTCTTTGCCTTCCAAAGGAGAAACTTCAAGTTGGGTGTTTTCTGTCAGTCATGCTGAGCTGTGCTAGCTCAGGAGTGGGCAATCATAGAATGAAATGGCTTTTCTTACCTGTTTTTGTATGGCTGTTCTCAGCTTTGTGTGGTGTATTGAAACTTCTTCACTGCTTTTTAGAGTTCTTATAAGGGCATTTCAGTCTTTTCTTATTTTTTTCTTATTTTTTAAGTTTATATTTTAATTCCAGTTAGTTAACATACAGTATTATATTAGTTCCAGGTGCACCGTATAAGTGAACAATTCCATACATCATCAGCACTCATCACAACAAGTGCTCTCTTTGGGCATACATCACCTATTTAACCCATCCCCCATCTTCCAACCCCTCTGGTAAGAGCAAGTTTGTTCTTTATAATTAAGAGTCTGTTTCTTGGTTTGTCTCTATCTCACTCTCCCCCCCCCCCATTTGCTCATTTGTTTTATTTCTTAAAATTACATGTAAGTGCAATCATACAGTATTTGACTTTCTCTCACTGACTTATTTTGCTTAAAATTGTACTTTCTAGGGGCGCCTGGGTGGCTTAGTTGGTTAAGCGTCCGACTTTCGCTTAGGTCATGATCTCGCAGTTCGTGGGTTCGAGCCCCGCATCCGGCTCTGTGCTGACTGCCAGCTCGGAGCCTGGAGCCTGTTTTAGTCTGTGACTCCCTCTCTCTCTGACCCTCCCCTGCTCACGCTGTCTCTCTCTCTCTCCTAGAAGTAAATTAAAAAAATTAAAATTAAAATTAAAAAAAAGTACTTTCTAGCTCCATCCATGTTGTTGCAAGTGGCAAGATTTCATTCTTTATTATGGCTGAAATATATATATATTGGGCATTGGAGAATAAATGTCTTTTAGTTTTTATTGTTCCCTTCACTGTGCAGACATGAGATTTCAGTCTTTGTATTGTTTCTATGAAGGGAAACAGAACAAGAGTTTCCAGTCTTGCTAACGTCACACCCCTCTCTCATGTTTTTGGTATACATATAAATAAATACATATAAATACATATAATATATACGTAGATACATATAAGTATATACATACATATGTGTTTACACACACACACACACGTATATATACACACATACACATACCTATACATACAGATATATACAGATGCACCACATCTTCTTTATCCATTTATCAACTGATAGACACTTGGGTTGCTTCCATATCTTGGCTATTATAATTAATGCTACTATAAACATAGGGGTGCATGTATCCCTTTGAATTAATGTTTTGTATTCTTTGGATAAATACCCAGTAGTGCAATGTTTGAACTGTAGGATAGTTCTATTTTTAATTGTTTGAGGACCCTCCATACTGTTTTCCACATTGGCTGTACCTGTTGGTATTCATATCAACAATGCTAGAAGGTTCCTTTTTCTCCACATCCTCAGCAATACCTTTTGTTTCTTATGTTGTTGATTTTAGCCATTCTAATTTGTATGAGGTGATTTTGTAGTTTTGATTTGTATTTTCCTGATGGTGAGTGATGTTGAGCATCTTTTCATAAAGTTTCAGTTGGCCATCTATAGGTCTCCTTTGAAAAAATACCTGTTTATGTCTTCTGCCCATTTGTAATTGAATGATTTGTTTTTGTGTGTTGAGTTCTTTTAAGCTCTTTATATATTTTGGATATTAACCCTTTATTGGATATGTCATTTGAAATAAGCTTTTCCATTCTGTGGGTTTCCTTTTAGTTTTATTGATTGTTTCCTTCACTGTGCAGACATTTCAGTCTTTGTATTGTTGTGAAGTTGGATTTCTTTGAAGGGAACCAGACCAAGAATTTCCTCTTCTGCCACCTTACTAACATCACACGTTCCTCTCATAACATTTTTGGTATCACAGCAAGGTAGTTTTGTTTAGAGCACAAAATCAGCCTGATAAAAAATAGTCCTTTGGGCTCATGGGTACAATAAACATGACTTACTCAGGCTTTGCCTTAAGGCTAGAAGTTTTAAAGCAAAGATAAAGAAGCTTGGGGGTTTTCAGTGACCAAGTAAAGACTTAGCAAAACATCAGGAAATCTTAATATGATAAGCATTTTTTTTAGTTTTTTTTTTTTTTAACGTTTATTCATTTTGAGAGACAGACAGAGACAGAGGCTGAGGGACGGGGGGGGGGGGGGAGAAAGAGAGAGAGAGAGAGAGAGAGAGAAAATCCAAAGCAGGCTGTAGGCTCTGAACTGTCAGCACAGAGCCCAATGCAGGGCTTGATCTCACAGAAAGTAAGATTATGACCTGAGCTGAAGTCTGAAGCTTAACCAACTGAGCCACCTAGGCACACCAAGCATTTAATGTTTTTAAATTATTTAATTTTATCAAGAAAAACCTGGGATAACTTAATAAGGAGTTTATTATTGACAGATAATTAGGCCTGTGAGAAACCATAATGCTTTTGAAATCTTCCACATAATTTCTAAATGGATTGTAAGAGAGCTATGAGTTTTACGAATCTTTTTTCTTTTTATTAAATATAGCCTATTTCAGTCTTCTTCTGTCCCCAGTTATTCATGAAGATGAGATGTTTTAGGTGAATAAAAGAAGACACCAATGTGTAGTAGATATAGATCCAAATGTAGCAGTAGTGGCAACAGCCATTACAGGCAACAGTCTGATTACCAGCACTGCTAAAACTAAGGGAATGCAGTAATAGGAACAGGGAAGTTAACACAGTGGGAAGAGCTCATAGTAGCAGCTGTGACTACTATGTAATGACTCAACATTACATTCTAGCTTGTCTTCCCTTGGTGTCTCTTCAACTCCTTGGATATACCTTGACTCAGATAATATTTTCATCTCAGTTTACGAAGAACAAGCTTTGACTACTCTTGCCCTGACTATGGTGTAACTCAGGATTATACTGGGTTTGAGGAATTATTTTAAATAGATTTAGCAGTTTCCACTAAGGTTAGATTAATGGTCCCCTAGAAACCTAGTCACCTTTTATATTCTGCTTACCCTTAATTTGGTCTTTATTGTCTTTTAATCTGGAGCCATCATGGGAATAATCTGAGACAAGGTTAAAATTTTATGTAAAATAATGAGAAAGGGCATGAGAGGAATGGAGATGGATGAAAATTTTTAAAAACTGAAAAATAGTAAAATTCAGTTTTATAACATTAAAATTAAGGCACCTGGATATTCATTCTCCTAAAAATCCACTGGCTTTTTCACACCCAGTCATGTGAGCCAAATGCTAGGTTAATGATAGTCTTACTAATCTGTCATCAGACTATTAAAAGACCATATGGGGCAATGACCTTTGTAATTATGCTAATAGAAAATCTTTCTTTACATCAGAAAATACTTGAGGACTGTGAGGAAAAAAAAAGCCTCCTTTCTTAGATTGGCATCATATAAACTCTTCATTTTAGATTAAGTACATGCACAGGAAGAGTTTGATTTCTTCTTGTCCACACCACCCCCCAATTTATTATCATTCCTTGATATTTCTTTATGGTCACACAGCTAGTTATCACTGTTAGGCATGGAGAGATCATTTTTACTACCATTGCAAAGGTTAAAACTTGACCACAAGCACACAAATATTGACATTCCTACGGCAGGACCCCGGTGAACTGAGTACAGAATTATAAATGCTAATAATTTAGTATTCTGGGGATGTTTGGGTTCTAGGCTTAACTCTACCACTTACTGTCTATGTGACATTAGTTACATTATCTAAGATTATTGTCACTTTTTTTAAAAAGTAATCCCTACACCCAGTGTGGAGCTCCAACACGTGACCCAAAGATCATGTTCCTACTGAGACAGCCATGCACCCCAATTACTGTGACTTTCTATATATAAAGTATAGACATAGGTTACTGTTATAGTAATTAATTCCACTGTAGAAAAAAAAAACGAAAGCAAAAAATATTGGTAATTTTAAATCCCTCCATCCAGAGTCATGAACTATTAATAACATGGTATATTTCATAGTGTTTTTAGCACTTAAGTGTACACATATGTGCAAAGACACATATACACAAGACAATGGAATAAAGATATATCTATATTTTTATGACCAACTCTTTTCTCTTGACATCAGATTGTATCTTGATTTGATTTTATAATATAATCATCATCATTATTTAATGCATGTCATTCCTTTTTTAAAATTTATTTTCATAATTTATTTAGACAGTCTCCATTTATTGGATATTTAGTTTGTTTACTACATTTTTATGTTACAAATAGTTTTAATTAATGCCTTTAGGCATAGTTTGAAAATCTGTCTCCATAGAATAAGTTTTTAGAATTAAAAATGCTCTGCCAAAAGGTATTCATATTCTAGACAGTTGCCACAATTGCAAACAATCAAAAGAAAACTAGATAAAAATACATGAACCAGCATTTCACAAAAGAGGAAATATTATGGCCAATAAATAGGCAAAACAATTAATGATTGAAAAAATGCAAATGAAGACACTGATGATACACTACTTTACACCTATTACAGTTGGTGAACATTTAGAAGAGTGATAATATCAGATGCTGAAAATGTCCTACTGGATCGTTTTGATACTGCCATTGGGAGTCAAAACTCATGTAACCACTATGGAAAACAATTTCATATTCAAAGACGGAACATTTATATATCTGATAATTTAGCAACTCCCCTCCCAAGTACCTGAGAGAATTCTTGTACATGTACAACAGGATGCATATACAGGAATGTTCATGATAGTAGAAATCTGGAAACATCTAAGTACCAATTACTTGGAGAGTTGAAGAAGAAACTGTGTTATATCCTCCCAATGAAATACTATAAAGCGGTCAATATAAATGAATAATATCAGTGATTATTGGCAGTATATTAGTATGTAAAGCTCCACTCTCTATAGAACAAAATAAGATTAATATGCCTGTTCTCCCTCATGTGTGCTGGGTATATGTTTTCTGTACATACACATATATGCACATGTATGTGTATATACATATGCATACTTATATATGTGCATGATATAGGATTCATGTGTGGGGAAAAAGTAGGAAGACAGACACACACTCCCCAAATGAAAAACAAACAGTCTATGCCAAAAGAATCCCATGAGCAAGAGTATAAGAATACCTGTTTCACTAAACTGTAGAACTCTCTAGGGATTATAATTATTTTCCTTATATTTTCCAATCTGATAATTGCAAGGAAATAATTCGCTGGTATTTTTATTTGCCTTTGTTTACCACTAGCTAGCTACTTGGCACATTTTTTCAAATGTTCATTAGAATAAGGGAGGGAGGCTATTGATAATGATCCAAGCATTAATATGGGGCAAATACTATGTTTGTGCTTTGTATACATTATTGTTTTGAAAATTCTAGGAGGTGAAGTTGCTCTCATTTTCTAAATAATGAAATTCTGTGAGTTAAATGGCTAATATGGCCTCACCAGAAGTCTTTGTGACTGCAGAATGTGAACACTAACGCGAGGCCACGCTGCCTTGATATTTCTAGTTTTATCTCACTTTTATTATATGAGAGTAATGGAAATTGTTGAATTTGAAATTATTATCATAGGGTAATCATGTCATGAATGCCTTGGAGGCTAATAACAGTGTTTCATAAATAAAATAAAGGGAATTAAGGTAGTTAGGAGGGACAGGAGTGACAGAGAGCAATTTAAGTTAGCATAATTTATTTCCAGTAGGCCATTATGTATTTTGAAGGATTTAATAGCATGGAATCATGAGGAAATATAAACGTATCTGAATACAAGCTTGCAGGAAGGAGGTAGTGACTTCCATGACAAATTAAAGCATCTGAAAAATGATTTGCAGATAAGGAGGGAAGAAAGGCCTTTGGAAATAGCTGCCTGGTAAAATAGTTCAAAAGACATAGTGACCTTCTGAGCCACAGCCTTATGGTAATATTTTTCCAAGCTGGGGGTTAGGACCTGATAATGACCCATGGATCTGAAGAGCCAGTGGTGCCTGCATGACAAATTGTTGGTTTTATTGTGTGAGAGGAAGAACCAACAAACCAGGAAGGGCCATGAGAATTCTGGGGGATGAGTGGGAATTATGGGAAAACTCATGCTCTAACATGTCTCTCTGGGCCTCCATTTCTCCCAGCTGTAAGGACAGGTTTCTTTTTTTTTTTTCTTTTTTTTTTACAAATCATTTATTGTCAAATTGGTTTCCATATAACACCCAGTGCTCATCCCCACAAGTGCCCNAAGGACAGGTTTCTATGCAGTCCCCTTCTGGACCTCAAATTCTGTGATTTCACTTTTGTCCTATAGATAATAACACATTTTTTTGCCATTAATAGAAGCAGCATCCTCTAACCATTAAAAAAAAAGTAATCAATTGTCATAGTCACAATTTCAAATAGAAAATGGGGGTTACTTAGGTAGCTACAGCAATGGCCTGAAGCTGTGCAGAGTTTTTCCAAAATGAACATCTTCTTTCACTGATGTGACTCTGCAGGGTGGTAAGGATGACAATTAACACTTACCTGCGACCACCCTGGACTGGAATCCAAGGCCCCAGAGTGTTCATCCATATCAGCCTTTGTCAACATCTTCAATATACTCTTGGCCAACTTGCAATTTAAAGCAACTCTAAAAGGCTCATAAGTATGCAGGGAGAGGTGAGCAGCCATGGGGCTGTTTTTTTATAAACAGTTGCAAAAGAAATAATCATGAAGGGGAAAATTCAGCAATTGAGGGGAAAAAAAACATAACGAGAATTAAAGTCTTCATTCACCATTCTCTAGTTTCCCAAGTGGTAGCTTTGTAGCCAAGCCGGGTCTGTAATTGTGCACCTTAAGGGAACTCACTATTCTGAGAAGATGGTGTATGTTTGGGGGGCAGAGGGAGAAGGGCAAGGAGCAACGACTGGTTTTTGGGAGTGGAGGAGGTATATACCGACCCTGTGAACTGTCATTGGACTTGAGTCTGAGGGAATGTAATGGTGAAGATTCAGTGATCCCCATGTCTCTAAAGGGCTTTATTGCCTTTCATTGGAGAAGGGGAGGTCCCAGGTAATGCGTTCACCTTGATGGTACTGAGGTCATTGGCTGCTTACCATTTAAGCAGTGTTTAAAGGGAAAGACTTTGGATGTTTGTTTTTTTGGATCTAGATTCTGGAACATATTTGGCATTTCTTTTCTTTTTTCTTTTTCTTTTTCTTTTTTTTCAAATTGATGGAAGTAACTCACAGAATAGAAGAGAGGATTCCCTTGATCACAGTGGAGGGAAATCTTTGTTTTTCTGCCCTTTGTCAAGCTGAATGGAACCTAGACTTTGTCAGGCATTCATCTTCATATCACAGACTTGACAAGATCTGTCCATATCTGTATGGGTGACATAAGAAAGAAACTCCTTCTGTCAGTTCTTACTGTTTCCAGTCTGTATTCCTGCTCATCCAACTGCCTTATTTCACCTGACCTTTTCTCCCAGAAAGACCCTTAAACACGAAAGATACAGAGAATTATTGACTAGATCCCAGGAGAGATTTTTGTTAGCTGAAGATCTAATGGTAGCAGAGTGATGTAATGGAAAATCTGATTACCTGGATGGAAAGCCTCATGACTTCTGTGGTGCTAAGCCTCAGGTGGGCCCTGTTAGCATTTGGATTCATAGAAAAAGAAAAAAAAAATCAGCCACAAGAGAGAGATGACTTAAGGATTCATCGACAGATGAATAATATATTAACAGATATATTCAATTCTTAGGCAACAAAAACTAATAGAATCATAAGTGCCTAGATGGTGGTAGAGAGCAGTAGTATGGTGGTGTTATTTATCTTTATTAGATATTGAGTATCCATAGACTTGCAGAATGTGCAGATCATACAAAAGGAAGGGAGGACTGCAAGTGTTTTCAACAAAAGAAGATGAAATAAAACCTTAAGCATATGCAAAATCCCA
The DNA here is from genome assembly GCF_008692635.1 of Crocuta crocuta. NCBI lineage: Eukaryota > Metazoa > Chordata > Mammalia > Carnivora > Hyaenidae > Crocuta > Crocuta crocuta. Next base: position 48,372 of record NW_027530359.1, read on the forward strand.
TACATGTTTGTATTTCAACAAGGGAGGTAAAAGTGCTGAGAAGATAACAGGAAGCAGCTGGAAAGGCAGATGAATGAAATAGGGCAAGATTCCCCTGTTGACCTGAACTTAAATCTGTGTTCTGAACAGGAAGAAGGGCACCAAGCAGCAGAATGGAGAAAATACCTACAAGGAGCAAAGGTGGGCAAATGCAGAAGCAGAGTGGTGAGAACAAGCAAATCCTGTAAAATAAAGAGACAAAATTAATAATTTTGAGTGTCGTAGAGAAATTATGTCGAATCGTAATGGGAGATGTGATTGGTAAACAGTATGCATGCTGCTAAGATTTTGAAAGCTGAGGTAGAGAATTTTGGAGTTAATATGCAACAGGATATATGTTTGTCCTTATCTATCTGATGAGTGTTTTGATAAACACAGAGCTGAAGAAGTTTGATCTGGGATTTACCTATTGAAGAACGTAAGATTGTTACTTTAACAGCAGTTGGGTCCCAGGGCAAAATGTGAAAACTTAAAAATGTCTGCAGAAAGTACTGAGTCACGGAGCCACTCATGGACAGTTGTGTTGGCTCTTTCTAATGAGAGCAGTTGATGGCGATGTATAATAATTTGGATTTTTTGTAGGTAATTGTTGGAAACCTGTATGCTATTACCATTCTAAGATCATTTAAGCAAAGAGGGGAAACCCAATAACCCTTAAACCACAATATACAGTATGATAGGCAAAAATAATCTAAAATGATTTTTTGGAGGTTCTCTGTGTGTGTGTGTGTGTGTGCGCGCGCGCGCGCCTCCCCTACTCATACTTTCTCTGCCTCTTTCAAAATAAATAAGTAAACTTGAAAATAAATAAATAAAATGATGTTTGTGTATCTGGCTCCATTTCAGACATCTCAGATAGGAATGTAGAGTTTTAATGCTTCAGCTTTTTAAAGAAATCTTTAAAAAATATCCCTTTTGTCATTCATACCCATAATACCTTTCCTATTTGCACTTTCCCTTTTTCTTGGTATTTCCAACAGTGTATAATTCTAGATGGGTTTCAGTAAAATAAATAACAGAAAATGAAATTTATCATCACTTATTTTAATTCATTTAGCCTTTATTTGTTTTATATATGATTCATGAGTACCAAAATTGAGTTATATCCCAAGTTGGGTCTACTAAAAACTTTACTAAATTAGTATCAATTATAATTTACTTGTCTGACAGCCTACAAAAAAGAATGTAAAATGGGAGGGCTAGACTTAGGATAAGGATCATCCCATCTCACTATACAGAATTTTGTTTGTTGGTTTAATTTTGTTCAATTATCATTTTTATTTATAAAAAACAATTTCTCAAAGGGTGAGATTTATGTCAGACTATCCCCAAAGAGTCAAACTTTACATAGCAGTTTTTCTTGTTGTTGCTGTTTTTCAATGAGTTCTACTCTTAAAAATTGTTCTTTTGAGCTGACGTCTCTGGCCGCTTTTGCAAGGAAAAGAATGTCCATTTAAACCAACATGTACCAAGGTGTACCCTGCCATTCCTGAAATAGAAATAGCTTTCTTTGTGTTGGGCCTCATATTACGTAGTTTAACTTGTGACTTATTATCTTAGTCATGTCGGAATGAAAAATGGATGTCTCTAGGGACTTCCATTATGTCAGGTTGAAAAATCATCTCTCCTGAATGCTTGGGGCAACTGCATGTTCAAAGCTCTTTTGCCTCATTTCTCATAGTGCTCTGTGTGGCTGAGCCATCTTCCTCTTTTCAGACCCATTTCCACTGCTGCTGACAAATCTCATACTCAGGGGCCGAGCCAGTTCCACATGTACACAATAATCCCCGAACAATTGGCAATGATTTATTCATAAGGTTGCTTTATTTAAGATACCCCATTACCTAAAGCTGTCTATTCCCTAAAATGTGATGTGTTTATATACACCTATACCAGTAAAGTAGAATTATTTTTTAGACATAGACAAACACACACACACACACACACACACACACACACACACACACACACAGTGGTTTGGGGCAATGGTCATGTAGGGAAAGAAGGATTTTCTTAAAAATGTATATTGGCAATTTAAAGAAGCACTACATGAGCATTCCGATCTGCTCATGACTCAATCTTAGCCTTAGGAGACTGCTGAATTCTTTATTGAAGGACTATAAGTGCCCCTCCTAGTTCACTCCCTAGGGTCTAGTTTAGACCCTCTTGAAACCATGGGGAAGAAGATTTTTGACCTTATTCCCTGGACCAGTCATCTTATGTCCTCTTATTCCCTCATCACCTTGTTAACCCTCTTACTCCTTTGACCACTCATGGGGGACATGGAAGACAGGATGACAGATGTTATGTGGGACTCTTTTTCAGCTGACTTTTCCAGACTTCCCATTCATACCACCTAACGCACCATAAGCAGAGTGTGTGCTTTAGGTAGCCTGGCCTACAGTTGGACCTCTTTATATCCTTATCCTTTCCCTTCCTCTGAGGCTTTCCTCACATCTCCCTCTTCTCTGATACCTTTCTGATCATTCCAGTGAGGAGGGATCTCTTCTTTTCAGCCTTGTGATACTACTGCCTTTGCATCACTCATGTGGCACTGGGACCATGCTACGTGGTAGTCTCGCTATTTGTCTGCAGATCCTGATGGTTTTTCTAGGCTGCCACCTCCTTGAGATCCTGTGCATCTACGTATCCTGAACAATACCTACGTTAGAGCCCTGTAGCTGTTGCTGTTTGTTTTCACATAGCTGTTCACTGAATGAATACATCAGGGAAGGTCAAGAAAGCAGAGATAAATTAGTGAGACTCTTAAACAGGAAAATTTAACTACAGTGTCCAGTATGATGGAACGCTCATCAAAGTGTAATGATTCATTCTTGAATTTGAAATAAAGGAGGCGTATATATTTAAAGGGCATTTTTGCTGCTAAAAAGTCAGTGAGGCATTAAACATTATTATAGTGACCATTATTACTGAAAATTGGCATTTCTGTTTAAATGGCACTCTATAAAATTAGATTTTTCAATAACATATTAGGTGAACACACTATTCTGTAAGTTAAATTTGAGATTCTTTAGAAAGGGAAATAGTAGAACAAAGTATAAAGTTCCAAACTAAAAATATAACTATTGATTTGACATTAAGTTTAATGACAAATGAGAAACTGAGTGCTGTAAGCAAAGAAATAATAAAATAATTCTTCTTTCTTCTTGAGTTGCTCCTATAGATTCAATTTCATTTTTAATTAATCATTAGAGTTCATCTAATCTGAATATCTTATTTTATGTTTGAAAAAATATTTGAGGCTTAGAGACGTTGAATGCCTAAGATGCTAAGACATGAGAGGCAGAAGAATAGGAGCATGTGTGGGAAGGAGGTTTCATATCATGTGCATAAAGAATGGAAGGCTCAAACCATAAATTTTTTCCACCTACACTTTCGACTAAATAAATTTATATTGTGTTATATATGGCCATTATATGGGCAAAAGTAAATAAACAACTAACAAAACAAAATAAAATTCCACTTTTAAGTACTCTTTTGTTATGAGTCCTCATTTTTAATATAAAATTATGTGATATTGGCATCAGGAATGGCTGGCCATGTGCAGTGAAGCCACATGTAGAACAGAGGAAAGAGAGTGAGGGGACCCTGGATGAATCCATGAAAATCCCCCTAGAGCCATCACGGTTAGTTAGTTTGCTTGGACACAAAAGATGTTTGTCACTGAAGTTCAGGTCAGTAATTAGGCAAACTTTTTTTACTGATGTCCTTATCGTTTTCATTTATTTATTCAAAACACATATTTTTGAGTGGCATTGACTAAAGTAGACAAAATCCCTGTTCTTGTTAAGCTTGTGTTTGTGGTGGAGAAGGCACAGGAAACAAGAAGCAACAACCCAATCATCATAGATGTCAGGAGGGGGAGGTACAGCAACAGGGTAGGGGTGTGCTATTTGAGAAAAGGTGATCATGGAAGACCTATTGGATGAAATAAAAGCTACAATAGCTTTCATAGATGTGTTGTTCTGCGTCATTCACAATTAAAAGACGTTATTTCTCCTTGGAAAGGAAGGCTCAATTGAAGTGGAAAATTGGGAAGTGAAATCCATTAATGTTTTGACCAAGGGACCACACAGAATAGAGGAAATAGGGCTCTGGGTTTCATGGGTTCACTCCCATCTGCCCCAGGACACCATGCATAGCGTGGCAGATCTTGGAATGGGAGACAGGGTCCATTTGTGGAGTGATATCTCAGTAATCTGTACAGGTACTTTCGACTTCATATCTTTCTTCATAAGATATGAAGAATCTTATCTATCAAAAGAAAGCAGGTTCTAGGGGCACCTGGGTGGCTCAGTCAGTTAAGCATCAGACTTTGGCTCAGGTCATGATCTCATGGCTTATGGGTTTGAGCCCCGCATCAGGCTCTATGCTGACAGCTAGCTCAGAGCCTGGAGCCTGTTTCAGATCCTGTGTATCCCTGCTGACCCTCCCCTGCTCATGCTGTCTCTCTCTCAGAAATAAATAAAACATTAAAAACATTTTTAAAAAATAAATTTAAAAAAGAAAGCAGATTCTAGAATGGTACACTATCTAGAGTTTAAATATATTAATTCAGAAATATTTGAAATAAAAAACAACCTGCATAATCAGTGACCTCATGTTTGTGTCATGAGTGGGGTGAAAAATTCACCCCAAAGTTGCCCTTTCTCCTTCTTCTCTCTTCCACCAAATGCTCTTTTCTCAACATGGCACAGAGCACGTTCTTACATACTTTTTTTTTTTAAATTTAATAAAACTCAGAGACAAGCTTTTATGCATATTCATGGACACTTGATTAATAATTGATGAGACGGCCTGGGGCAGGTGGTTGAGAATAAAAAACATTTAGCAGCGAGCAGCGTGAAAGAAGGAGATCTCACAGTAGCCTCAGTCCCGAGGGGAATAGAAGCAGGGAGGAAAAGGATGAGGAGGTAGGGGCAGATCCAGTGTTGAATGTCATCAGTGCAGTGTAATTTCCTCGATTTGCATATTTAATTGCTTCCTGTCTTCAGCAGTCGGGCTCTAGGATTCTGACACACTTTCTGAAAAATCTGGAGGCTGCAGCGGCTGTGTTGTGTGGGAGGGGAAAGAAGAGCCTAAGCCTTGCTAGTTGTCATCTGGGAACTGGAGAAGGATCATTGCCGTCAGTTCTTGCATTAACAAAGGCTCTATCAACAGACTAACTCCCAAGCCATGGTTGTCCCAGAAAAGCTATTGTTGGGATATTAAAGGGTAGGCCTGCGTGTTGGAGACCATGAATTTCATGATTGACTAAAAAGATCTTTAGCTCTAATGTTTCATTAAGTCATAATTCCTTGCATTTATATGGCCATTTATGGTTTACAAAACACTTTCACTTAATCTTTGTAACAAGTCTCTGATGTAGACATGATTTCCATTTCTCACATGAGGGAACTCAAATATAAAGATATTAAGTGACTTGACCAAATCCCTTGTAAGATACAAGACAGGTTTTGAGCACAGTCCCTTAGGATTCTAGTCCAGGGTTGGTTTTACCATATATAAGGTTCACAATGTCAGGATTTGAGCTGAACTAAACCCTTTCACATCTGTTTGGAAAAATCTAAAGATATTAGCTTGAATTCCCAGGGACATCACATCATAACTTGAAGTATTGTGCTTTTATTAGGCCAGTAAAATATAAAACTTGAAAGTGCCAAGTAAGTACTTACATTACTTTTTAAATATTTTTTTAATGTTTTTTTATTTATTTCTGAGAGAGAGAGCATGTGAGCAGGGGAGGGTCAGAGAGAGAGGGAGACACAGAATCCAAAACAGGCTCCAGGCTCTGAGCTAGATGTCAACACAGAGCCTGACGCGGGGCTCGAACCCACGAACCATGAGATCATGACCTGAGCAGAAGTCAGACGCTTAACCGACTGAGCCACCCAGGAGCCCCAGAGGTACTTACATTATTTAAAAACCCCAAGTTGAAATTGCTGAACTATTACAGATCAAACAAACAGTTTAGGGAAGGTAAGCACCTTATTTCTCTGACACCATAAAACAAGACCCAGATTTTCATAAGGATATTCAGTAATTCTCTTTTGTTTTTAGAAATGTATTTGAGCACTTGTTGGCATGGTCAAATTATTGACTATAGCACAGAAAAGTAGGGGAGATATAAATTGACTATGGTACAAATGCTTATGGATGAGAAGAGGCAGAAGGATTTGAGGGATCAGGGCATTTATTTTCATTTTTACGATCCTCTCTCAGTCCCAAGGAGCACACTACACTCTGTGTTTTTCCTAAATACAGAAGCTGGTTTTTGAAGCTTCGTTCCTGTGGAGTGCACAAGTAGCCCAGGCCAGTGTTAATTTATCATTATGATTTTTCTAACACGAAAGATAATCGTTTATTTATGATTTGGGCAGTCAAAATCAAAGCAATATTTAAAAAACAATGGCAATTCTGGCCAGTTGGTCTCATTTTCTGTTATAGAGGCAATGATAAATAATAAACGAGCAGTTGATGCATATTTTAACAGGCATGAATCATTGCATAAATGTTAACTACTTATTATTTAATACTTAACTACTGTATATAGTACTTAATGACAAGTACTAAAACAAGTGATTTTTTTTTTCTTTCTTCCTTTGACATGCTCACAGAAGCAAAGAAAGTTCACCCACATTTCCCAACTGTTACTACTCTTCATGATTCTTTCAGACACCATTTCATGAAGACTTTACTGACTGTTTTCCATTGGTAATTAGTTGAATATATTTTTTGTAATCTGAAGGATGTGAATGAATGTCAGTGTCGCAAAATCCTGATTTTACATAATCGCTTCCCATTATGTTTCATTTTTAAAGTAACTTCATCAAACCTATGGTTTCAGATTTGCTTAACACCTAGGTGTTAGTGGCTCCTCTCAGGGAGAGAAGAACTTTGTACCATTTCAGACATATTTTAAACACATTTGTTTACATATTCCCCTAGTCCAGTTGTCCAGCTATCGTTTCAGTAATGATGTCATTACTGACTTCCTGTTCTCTCCTAAAGATTGTAGAACTCGCTTGTATTTGCTGTTCTGGGTGTAGCTGGCTCTCCTGTAGCCCTTCTTTTTATTAGGATCTTCAAGGTCCTAGGGTCATTTCTTATTTTGTGATACATTATGATTGTGTAATGTGAATGGAAGCTTTGATTCAAAACTGAGTACTTTACCAAGGAAGAAATTCTAGCACAAAGCAAATCTTCCTTTGATCAGCCTGTTTTGAGAGGAGTTGACTGGCCCCAGGGATCTGGTTTGGAGTTATGCTGTTAAGTATCACTCTAAGCCTTTAGAAAGCATTTCCTCAACCTTCTGCTGCTTTGTGTTTTGATGACAGCAAAGCCCGCTATGGAGGCCCTCCCTCCTTCATACCTCCTAACTCAGCTTTTTCAGTTACAGCACATTAATCACTAATCAGTTATTAATAACTTCAGTTGGAATTTAAGTATGAGTATCTCCTAACTTTTGTAGCATACTCAATGTAAGTTGCAAATTTTTTTTTTTACAAATAGTTTATTGTCAAATTAGTTTCCACATAACACTCAGTGCTCATCCCCACAAGTGCCCNAGTTGCAAATTTACATTACAGGAAAAATAAATATCTTTGCCCAAGTTAAACTGAGCACAACTGTTCTCTCTTCTTGGCCATACCTCTCTTATCCTTAAACACTAGTTGTTCACAGGTAACCTCCAGCTTCTTAGACTTCGGGGCTTCCCCCACTCCATTTGGGCTGTTGATGCTCCCTGCTAACGGTATCCCACAGACACATCACAGATTCAGAAGAATTCTAAAAGCTACTGGTTGCTAAACGACTATGCATTAGAAGAATTACTTTAAATGCCTTTAAAAAGAAGATTGCTTATGTCTTCCCTCTAAATTTCAGATTCAGTATATCTAAACGTGAGGTCTAAGCACCTTTAATTTTATATAGCTCCACAGATGACTATGAAATATAAATAAATTTTAAAACCATGGCCGTAACTGACTATTTTGTGCTTTTACACATACTGACTTAGATTCTATTACAAACTTTAATCCTTTGTGACTTTTTAATAAAATATTTTCAATTCCCTCCAATTATTATCAAGATATTTCTTCTTTATTTATTTCATGTTTGAATAATGAATATGCAGAATTTGGGCTAAGAAATACAAACATTATTGGACCCACCCATGCTGTCAGACCTATTCAGAATATTTATAATCATTGATAAAGAAGGGGAGTCTTTATGTTTTGACTTAATGTAGCTAATAAATATAAAGTATCAGAACCAGTAATAATGGGGCAGTGGAATAAAATGGGCCAGTAAAAGACTCAAAGACGAGGAAGAAATAGAACTGACTGTTATATAGCAGTGGCAGAAACGAAGTTAGGAAAGATCAGGCACCTGGGTGGCTCAGTCAGTCAAGAGTCTGACGCTTGATTTTGGCTTAAGTCATGATCTCCTGTGTTGTGAGATGAAGTCTTATGTTGGGCTCTGCTCTGACAATGCAAAACCTGATTGGGATTCTCTGTCTCCCCACCCCCACCTCTGCTTCTCCTCCACTTGTGTACATGCTTGTACACACACTCTCTCTCAAATAAACATGAAAATGATTTTCTTAAATAAGAAAGTTAGGAAAGATCACAAAAGGGCCAAAGACACTGGTATGAAAATACTCATAGTCCCTTATCTGGTAGACTTCCCCAAATGAACATGGGAAACTCTAGCTAAACATTGAAGATTATATTAAGGTAGGGCAAGCATCTTCAGATGAACAACACACCTTCATCTTTCACTTACTCTGCAATTGTGCCTTCATTCTCTGGTATTAGGACACAAAATGAGTTTCCAGATCTACTACAGAAACTGCTAATTTATAAAGTAAAATGAAGAGTACATACATTTCATCATAATAATTCTACAAAAAGAAATTCAGCTTTCTACAACTGATACATGCTAACCAAAGTTTCTAAAGAGGGGATGTCTTTTTTTTTTTTTTAAATCTCTGAGTAGGATTGAAAATAAGACAAGACATAACCATATTGAGCCTACAGAGAAAGCAAAACTGGGATACATATTTGGAGATAAGATACATGAGGTGGAGCTAAATGATGTACTAACATTTCTGAATATGCTGGCTTTAGTGTGCGTGTGTGTGTGTGTGTGTGTGTGTGTGTGTGTGTATCCCTCAAGCATGTAATCTAAGCAACCAGATAGCAATGCCCATAGAACTGTAGTAATTAATCTTGGGTGTCATTTACATCTTAGTCTAACTAGTTAAACAAGCAATATACACACTCTATCATCTACACAGCAGCCCTGAGAATCTCATATAGCATACAAGGCAACAGGGTTCATAACAAAGGCTATCTTTAAATTACTTTTAGGGGATCACTAAGGTTGAGGTTAAGTGAGATTAGGAACTGAAAAGGCAATGAGTGCAGTGGAGATCATCTGATACAGGGGATCAAGGAGCAGTAGGCCAATTCTAGTTGTCTTCTTGTGCTAGTAATATTTTGCCCCACTCTGCTTTGGTTTGCCCCACACCCTTGCAGCCCTCTCACCTCTATTTCTATGGGGTGTCTACACATTTCCTCCACTGTTCTGTGCTTCTACCATGATGCCACTCCCATTTGTTTTCTTTCATTAAAGTCTTATTATTTAGTGAGATCATGTTTCTTTGGAATTTCTATCTTTATAAGATGACAAAATTATGCCTGTAGTATGTAAATGCAAGCACGAGAGGTCTCCTTCATACATTAATTTGTTAATCTAGTAGAGGTGACACATGTAACTAGGCTATCCATGCTTTCTGGCCACGGTCCTCTCTTTATTCATTTAACAAATATATAGATATGTTTTCCAGGTTTTGCACTTGTGAGCAAGAGGCATATTTAATAACTAGTCTAGGGAAGTCAACACCTATTTCAGAAGGGAACACCCAAGGATAGTATTGCTAATATCAGTAGTTCTCAGATAGTTCAAACATGGGTACAAAAGACCTTTCTGTGGGAGCACTGACAGGCAAAGGAGACATCTAGAATACCACAACTCATCCCAAAAGGCAGATGCCTCCTCTACTCTCGAAAAGATCCGACAATGGTAATGACCCAAGTACAGTTGAACTTACATATCAATGTCTACTTAACTTGCACACTGTTCTAACTGAGCTAACTGAATTAGCCTGGATTATGAGACTGATGGTACAGCATCCCTAGGAACCCTAAACACTTTAAGGAGCTTATGTGTTAATTATCGTATGTTAATATATGCTCTGGAGTCCACCTACCTCGATGCACATCCAACTCCAACACCTCCTATATATGTGACCTTCCTGTGTATGGGTAAATTCCTTTCCTTTACCTGTCTCTTTCCTCATGGATAAAATTGGAATAATAGCAGTACATACTTCATTAAGATTTTGTGAGAAATCACATTCAAGTAAAACATCTAGAACAGTCCATGTACAATAGGATCATCTTCATTAGGGTCTGAACTCAAGATATGAACTAGACACTTGGGTCATAAGAACAACAAGCCTGTTTTACTTCTTCAAACTTCTTACCAGTTGGCAGTTGCTCATAAGATGTTTGAGCACTTAGCAGATCCCATTTCCTAGATTCAGAAGACACTGAGCTGTGGCTCTTGCTTTGAAAATCTTTCATATGATTGAAGCTTTTCATTCCTGCTCCATCTTTGGACCTTTTCTTCCTGCTCTGCGTGCTATGTAACGAGACAATCAGAAGTCACGAGAATCAAAGTGAAGGCAAGCATTGTGAGGGTCATGCATGCCAGTTCTCTCAGTTTTTAATAATGAAGACAATAAACAATATTTGTTTGAGGATAGGTTTGACAGGGCTCTCTAACTAGTTGTGTATTTGTTATGTTGTGTCAAATTAAATAGATGAAAGTATGCCCATGGCAATGTGTGACATAAAAAAGAGTTGTGACCTTTTATTAAAAAAAGGATAATGAAGTGAGATTAGCATTGGTGGAAGGTGCTAGTTTGACTGCCCTTGAGGCTGAAATTCTTTATCTGGAAAGTAAAAATAGTATGGCAGCCACAGCAGCTGTGGAAACTTTCCCGACAAATTGCCTCCCCGGCACAGAGGAAGAGTAAGAAATAAATGAATTTTCTGAAAGTTGCAGATTCTGTTCAGATAAATACTCACATATTTCAGACTTATAAATATGTTGAGTATGGATTAGATTTAAGGGAATTTGATTTAACAATGTCATTTGATGTTTTTAACAAATTACTTGTTATTTTATTGTCATTGGAGTCATTAGGTGATATTTATTATATACTCGTGTTGTCAGAGCAGCACATTCGGAATCAAAGATAATTTTCTTCTCCCTATTCTAGGAAGGTATGCGCTAAAGGAAAGATTTGTGCATTTTGTTCTATTTATATTGGTGGGGATGGGGGTTGTGTGTTTGTGTTTATGTGTACCTTTTATCACAGAGGAGTGTGATTTGCTGTGTCTGTTCGGGATGATAAAGAATCTACATTTTATTTCTTAACAAGGGAGGTTCAATGGAGGAGGTAGAATTGAGTACACATGATGAAAAATAATAAAAACTTAATAGGTTTGACATGTGATGGGATATGGCCTCAAAAAGAAACACGCAAAGAGCAGATTATGACTGCTAAGAGGAAAAAAAATCAAATGATAGAAGTAGGCTTAAGATAGCAGGCGGCAAAGAGAGTGGAGGGAAAGAATCCACAAGTATTTTCTCATAGCTCCAAGTACAGCAGTGTAAAGTATAATCTCTACCCGTAAGAGACTTAGAAGGGTAACATACATGAGCTGTGATAACAATATAGAGCAGCATTGTGATAAGTGCATTAAAAATACAGATCTACAATGGGTATTCAGGCTGCTGCAGATGAGAAGTTTAAGGTTGAATAAACCTATGATAGCAGATGAAGAGTGGAATTTCAAACTGGTTTTGATATCACACATTTAAATTATTTAATCTCAGAGTAAAAAAGAACAGTCAGGGTCCATGCCCTGAAACTTCATCCTATTTGTGAAATATGATTGGTTCTTGAAAGATGACTAGGACATGAGGAAGAGGGTACAGCGGCAATAATATTTGTCACTTTCCATGTATACATAATCTTATAGAAATGGGTGAGGGGAGAAGAAGAGGTATTAGGACTATGAGGAGGATTTAGTCATCTTTGTTCTACAAGCAAAATGGAACATAAGGGATATAGGTAGAGCAGATAATTGATGATGGAGAGAAAGATAGAGAAGAGACCTGAAGTCTAGTTTAGGGAAATTCTTCAGACCAGCAGAGAAAGAGAAGAAGGAAATATTCTATACTGGCGTTGAAGTAAATGCCCAAGAATAAGGAGAAAACTAAAAAGAAGCTTCCATTAATTCCAGTGTGAAAGACCAAGTGAGACTTTAGGGTTTACATTAGTCCAACAGTGTGTTGAATGCTACCGTTGCACCCTCAAATATATCTTCAGCCTCTTTGAAATGTATTTGGTTCCAAATCAGATTCTTTTTTTTTTTTTTAAGTTTATTTATTTTTGAGAGAGAGAGAGAAAGAGCACATGTGCAGTGGAGGGACAGAGAAAGAGGAAGAGAGAATCCCAAGCAGGTTGGTTCTGCACTTGCACTCTCAGCACAGAGCCCTACACAGGGCTCAATCTCATGAACTGTGAGATCATGACTTGAGCTGAAATCAAGAGTGGGATGCTTAACCAACTGAGCCACCCAGGTGCCCCCAAAATTGCATTCTTACATTATGCTCAAAATCCTCTTTCCTTTGCTTTTACAGAACTTACTTGGAGCTTTAGGATCATAAGGTTTATATATCAATGTTGATATCTGGAAAAGCCAGTAGAAATGACTCCAAAACTTAGGACAGTAACAACCATTTACAGTTAATCTTAAAAATCAGTAAGAAAAATAAAGTTAGAAAATTTCTTGATATTTAATAGGGTGATTAAGTAATTCTAACAATGCATAAATAGTATTGTAAATTATTTCGTTGGTTGAAAGCCACCTCACTGAAACACTGAAGACTATCAATATCTGGAGGTGGTGATTCTGTGAGAGAGACGGCTGGAAAAGAGAAGGTGAGAAAGTGTCTGAAGGAAACTAGAGTAAAAATTTTTTAAAAACTATGTTGGATTCATGTATGCCAAGCCCAATATTCTGATTTCAATGTACTGTTATAAGCATGATCTATGGTACGTGACAATTATCCTTCATCTAAAAATACTAGGTATTGGGGCGCCTGGGTGGCTCAGTTGGTTAAGCATCTGACTTCGGCTCAGGTCATGATCTAGCAGTTTGTGAGTTTGAGCCCCGTGGTCCCGCTCTGTAGTGACAGCTCATAGCCTGGGGATTGCTTCAGATTCTGTGTCTACTTCTCTCTCTTCTCCTTCCCTGATTTCTCTATTTCTCTCTTTCTCTCTCTCAAAAATAAATAAAAAACATTTTTAAATACTAGGTATTTACCATGCCCTCCAACTTAATCTTTTAAACAACATAGTTTGAATCTATTATCTATATAGTCCTTGTACTTATTTGAGACATTTATATACCTACTTTTACTTTGATCTTTTTATGATATATTTGGAATAAAGAGAGGCAATGTGAATTTTTAGAAAATCACAGTACTAGGAATCAGAATATTTAAGTTCAAGTCACATCTTGGCTATTCCCAGCATTTTTTTTTTTTTGTCACTGCGTATCACTCTTATCTGTAAATAAGAGCATTGGACTATTTAATATTTATATTTTTTCTTAGGTATAAAAGGCTATGATTTTACATTTTTCACTTATTGGACAAATTATAAGTTTAAAAAAAATCCTAGAGCAAAAATTTGTATGATCCCTATATCTAAGATATAGTAACTCTTTCTGTGTTCTTTCTAATAATTATCTCTTTTTCATACATTCCAGTTGTGTCTCTAAATACAAAAGACCTAATTTTATAAATAGTCCCCATATAAGTGCCCAAACACCATCGTATGAGAGCCATATGATGAGATAAAAGAATAAACTAGATAAATCCAGTGAGTGCCACAGTCATCCCTCAGTGGTTGCCTTCTTACCTTATACTTAAATCTGTTCTCTCAGGAGAAAGCCCTTTGCAAGAGAGATGATAACTGCTGATCAGTATGCAAGCCCTCCTACCTGTCCATGTTTGGGAACATTTACATTATCTCATCTCCTATCTTTTCATTTCCTTTGTCTCTTTTGTGTTATGGTGATCAAAGCCATGGATAGCCCCACAGATATAGAAACTAAAATGGATTTAATAGCAAGTATAAACAATGATTTTATTGGCTTTTCTTACTTTAGTCGAAATCACATTGACTGGCTGATGGCTTTGGATAAAAATCTGCAATATTATTTTTGCTCTTTTCCTTGTGTTATAGCTTGGCTTTAGTCCATGCAGCTTGAAATACCTTTTCTAAATGTGTCACATACTATGCACCCACCTGACTGTAACACTTTTGACAATGCACTTTGAGTTCTTCCTACAGTTTATCTGCTGATTTCCCTATCCACGGGGCATGCTGATAGCAGATTGTGAATCAACTATCAAGGCTTAGGTAGATACAGAAGTGATTGGAGACCTCTAGAGATATTCTCAATGAAGTAATTGATATACAGTCAGATTGGAGACTCTGACTCATCTCTGTCTAGAAGGAACTGGAGTCACGTCCTTGTTGTTTTAGTTTTCTGTGGTCCTATTAATGATTGGTTGCCACCAATGCCTAGTTTTCTTTCTGTCAATTTCTCTTTTACAGAGGAGTAGATTAACTCTATTAATTTTCTGCCATTAAACTATAGACATTGCTGTCTGTGTAAAGATCCTCATCTGAATATCAGTTTTCACTATTTCAGTCCTTTGAGAAGAGTAATGTTGATACTGTAATACACCATCACTAGCTACTTTTACAACATCAGTAGCTACTTATGGGATACTATGGCTTTACTTCCAAAGTCTCTGTAGATATTCCCATCTTTACCATTATAAATGGAATGTGTGCACTATATGCCCAGTAAGAGCTACTCATTATTTCAATTTATTAGCAATTGCATTTTTGATGGGTGACAGTTAACTTGGAATTTTATGTAATTACATAGTTTTGAATTGTTGTAAACAACTCAAATAATACAGTGCAGCCATTCAATCAGAACTCTCCAGAAAACCCAGAATTTGTTTCTCGTATATATTTATTTCCAGTACAGTTGTTTTTCTTACTCTTATTTTAGTCTTTTACCTCATCATGTGCCTTCTGAATATACTCTAAGCCTGTAGATGGTGGAAATCATTAGAGTACTCACAGAAATTTTGTAAATTGTGGTTTGCTTTTTCAATTGTTAGAATTTTATGCCATCTTGCTTTCTCCTTAAATTTCTAGTTTGAGCTTTTACAAAACCTCAATGTAAAACTCAACTTCTGTCTCTAAGTTTTACCTCACTTTTAAACCCAAGACAAACTAATTTCCTTTGAAATTGGCAGAAACTTTTATTTTCCAGAAAGTTTTGTGACATTTGAAAGTATTCTACAAAAATGTCAGAGTTTGTCTGGTTATAGTTTTATCAAGAAATTCTAGTCTATTCTAATACAGCCTGACCCCAGGTAGAAGATATTTTATAAATGAGTTAGTATAACATATAGCACACCCAGACAGAAATAAGCCTTGTTAAAATGGAATTCTGCCAAGGGAGCCAATTTTTTCTTATTGCCTATTCAGGATACTTGAATCCTGACTGGAACGGGGCAGTCTCTATTCACCCTAGAAGTCTGGAAGCAGGAGGTGGGTGGTGGGGAGAGCTTTGAGGATGATGTGCTTGCACATGTGTATGTGAGTGCTCTGGAAAAATGTGTTAACTTAAAGCTTTACAAAGGTAACAAAGAATTTGTTAAAATGACTGAGTCTATATTCTTTTATTTTCCAGAAAGTTTGACGAGTGATATGTACCTTAAAATATATATTTACACATGTTGAACTACTATCAGCAAACTACCTACAATGTAGTTATCTTTAACTAAAGAAACAGTGATAACCTTACTTGCAGCTTAGTAGAGTTTTAGTCTTTGGTTCTTATGGACTCTTCCTCAATTTTCCTTCATAAATATCTCCAAAATATCTAACTTTGTGTATATTTATTTTTATGTAGACACACATTCTTTATAAAGAGCAAGTGGTAAAATTTGCTCTTAGTTACATTCTTAAACAACAGTGAAATTAAGCTACCCATATAATCCATGAAACTCATGGATGCACCTTTCTCTCCCACCCCGCCTTGCCAATTCTTGCTCTCAATAGGAAAAAGATTTTGTTAACTTTTTTTTTTGGGGGGGGGGGTTCCAAACTCCCAAGTTTAGTGTAATGGTTTCCCTTTCTATTTTTGAAAGTCATTATTTATTAAAAGAATAAACATGAAAGAAAAGTGACATCTGATCTAAGACGTTTCCTGGTCAACTTAAACAAGGTATAATTAGGATGATCTTGCTACATCTGGTTCTTAATTCAAAGCCTCATCTCTGGGTTTATGAACCTCTAGGGGAGAGTGGAGACCAACTTATCTCTAATTGTGCTTTGTTAATGTCATCGTTTAAATGTTTCTTTTTCTAACACATTATTTTCAATAGCTATTATATCATTTTATGATCTACTATAAATTGTTCTTTTTTTTCTTTCTGCCTTTAAAATGAATGTTGAAATTTCAGCATGGCGCATTAAAACATATTGGTTTAAAGAAATTCTGAATAATATACATTTTTCACCAAGCTTTTTTTAATTAAAAAAATTAACATTTATTCAGTTTTGAGAGACAGAGGGTGTGAGTGTGAGAGGGTCAGAGAGAGGGGAGACACAGAATTTGAAGCAGGCTCTAGGCTTTGAGCTGTCAGCACAGAGGCTGACGTGGGACTCTAACTCATAAACCATGAGATCATGACCTGAGCCAAAGTCAGCTGCTTAAGTGACTAAGCCACGCAGGTGTCCCCATTGTCCACCAAGCTTTAAGCTACATACTTGACATGCCAGTGCTAGATGTTTGGGTGGGCCAGAAATGATGCTGCAGACTGACAGGAAGCCACCTTGATGACACTGAAGTGATAGTACTTGTTTGGAGCTCCTATGGGAAAAAAGAGGGGGTGGGTAAACAAAGAGATCAATTATGCCCATTGGGGCAGAGACCCTCTCCTGATTAAATTGGCTTTTCTTTCATTCGTTTGGTTTCAGAAGCATGCTCTAGAAAGTTACCTTCAAGTTAACAAATGGAAAAGAGCTTCTGCCTTAATATACTCTCATATTTTCTTCCTCTACTCTCTCCTTCTTCTTCTGTTCCTTTATTTTTCCCTTCCTTTGTCCTCTCTTCCTGCCCTATCTACCTTTCTAAGTCTTCTCTCTCCCCATCAATCACATTTCTCTTTTCTCCCTACTTTTCTCATCTTCCAGTAAATTCTTCTTTTATAGCCTTTGGGGGCTTGGAGATACCACAAATAGCAAAAAAGATTTAGTGTGAGAAATTAACAAATTGACTAGATATCACCCATGGCAGCTACTTTTAAACAACAGTAATGAATTCTACCTAGCCCTTAGTAGTTGTTATGGAATTTTCTCAGAAAAGGCAACTGAAAGAATGCTTCCTCTCTCTCTCTCTCTCCTTCTCCCTCTCCCACTCTCCCCCCACTCTGTGTGTGAATGTGTGTGTGCACATGTACGCACATAGACCTATAATACACTTGCCTCATTTTCATGGTCAGAAGCTCATGAGGCACCTGTTGAGATGTTGTTATCACTAGTTTGTAACAATATTAATTATAATGTTTTTAGAAACAAGCTAGGCATCTCTAAAGAAGATGCTAATTATGGAGGAGTAGATTGACCAGGAGTGGCTCTCCACTCCAGCTGTATATTAGAAAAACTTAGCATTTTAAATACTCATGATTGCATCCCAACTCAGGCCAGTTAAATTAGAATATACAGTGGAGGCTGTCATAGTTTTAGACAATTCTCAGATGATTGTAATATTCAACCAGAGTTTGAATCTCTGGTTTGGAGGAGGTTCCAAGTGGTTAAAGATAAATTCCATTAACTACATAATTTGAATTAATCCAAATTTATACACCTTGTATTTCAATAGGGGTGAATTTTGTGTAAATATAACACAAGTGAAATTAAGGGAGCTATCTGGTTCCTGCCACATGGCCCCCACTGCTGTTCCCTTTGAGATCTTTGAATTTAGCTCAGGATCTGTAGGTACAAGCACAGTGAATGAGTAAGCATGTTCTTCCACTCATTGCTTTTGGTTGTTTTTGCTTCCCAGATGGAGGCACACTGATGGAGCCTCAGACAGCCGATTTCTATGCCAAAAATTAGCAGATCCAGGCTAGCCAAAGAAAATCTGTGGAGATGATGACTGTAACTCCTCGGTTTTGGGAAAAAAAATAAGTGCTAGAGCTTAAAATGAAGAGAAGAGGAGTGTTAGGCTTGCCAGATAAAATAGAAGGGATGCTCAATTTCAATGTTAGTTGAACAATGAATAATTTTTACTGTAAGTGTATATCATGCATTATTTGAGATATACTAATTTTTTGTCTGAAATTCAAATTTAACTGGGTACCATGTTTTCATATTTGCGAAATTTGACAACCTTAGGCAGTACATTAAAAAAAAAGACAACATGATTTATAAATGCTCAGACTCTGACAAAATTAAAGTATATGAACTAAAAGGTGGAATAAGTGCAAGTATTAGACAAGCCTGGAAAACAGAGAATTATGAATTAGTTTGAATTCTTTGCTAACTCAAAACCTGTATTTCCCTGATGGAAAGAGAGGTGGGCTTATATTTTATCTTCTTATTTCAGGATTATCCTTAACTCAGTGAGAGAAATTGTAGTTCCTGTGCTTTTCCTGTAGGAATGAAAATTCACAGAGGAAAGTTTCCCAGGAAGGCCATAGATTTACCAGATTTGGGCCGAGGAGGCCCCTGCAAGGGCAGGTGCTTTTTCAACCCATAGTTCCAGTCCTCACAGAGTGCTCTGTGCTGGAGCCCGTGCTGATTTGCAAAGCAGCTGCAGCAGGCTAAGAAGCATCTTCGCCCACAGCAGACACTCCACTATCGGATAACATAAACTCTCTCATCACCCTCCGGTCACAGAAGTATGCAGTAATTGAAAACTGGTGTTATATTTTTAAATAGGAAGAATGGGCTCGAATTGTGCCTTTTTTAAATCTCCTTTCCCTGTGAGTAAGATTGAGCAGTTCCCAACATCTTGTTTATAAATTAGTTAACTAACTGTTTTAATCTATTTTCTGATAACCCCCAGTGATTTCTAGTCAAATACAGTCCTTGGATGAAATCCATAATGTCAATCACTTGAACATATTGAAGCTGAAATCTATATTAGTGTGGTGGCTGCAAGAATTGTGCAGTAAGGCCAGGGCTCATTCTGAGCATGTACAAGAAAACAATTCTCTGTCCCCTTAGTGAGATCCTACTATACTGTTTTCTCTTTTAAAATAATCATTTGCTCAAAAGCCAAAAATATACCCTGAAAATGTTATATGATTTCAGTAGTCTATTCTCTAGAATGAACACATGATTGGAGACTAGGAAAGTTAAGTGTATTAAAAGAAGACGCATTTCCCTTTCCTCTCAGTGTCTCAGGCAATAGATACCTGATACATATATTTGCTAACTTGTATTGATTGCTTTCAGCTGGCATTAAGGGCAAATCTTTAGAAGTCTGGTTATTATCCACAGGTTGTCTTAGGTAAATAATGCTTGAGATGGATTCTAAGAGGAGGTTAGAGCTCTGGCTGAGTGATCATAGGCAAATCCTCATCTGTGAAATGGGGATGAGAATTCTGTTTCACTAATTTAGTGAGGAACTACCACTGAAAACGATAAATGATAAATTCAAGTGGAAGTTCTCAGTGAATAATGAATTTCCTCCTTGATGTAATATATTGATATCAGCTCAGTGGTGAAAATAAAGGAAAGAAAACAAGGAAATATGACATCCATACATACTAATGATGAGAAAGGCCGAGGCCTAAGTGACAAGTCATGGTGTTAGTTCAGATCTACAGTTAAGTTCCTGATACAGCCAGATCATCTAGCTTATTTTATAGCACTAGCTGTGATTAATCATGATTTATGGGTTGTTACAGTTTAACTTTTGAAAAAGCTTATATTTGATGTTCAATCCAGAAATTTTGGCAAACACAGAAAAGTATTTAGAAATTAAAAATCTCAAAAACATTACCATGACATGATGTTAATATTCTTCTACACTTCTATTCAGTCTCTTTATCCTCTGTGTATATGCACACATAAATATATAATTTATATTTAGCTAATATTTATATCGTTCAGCCTATGCATCCTGTGTTTTTTAAAAGAGTGAACGTGTGTGTGCGTGTGTGTGTGTGTGTGTGTGTGTGTAATTTGTAGTTTGAGTTTTATTTCATATTATCAGGGAAGTTTTCTTTCCAAGACTAGAAATTTAATAACATGTTCTTCTGTTTCTTTGTTATTCTAATGTTTTGCTCTTTTGAGTCCCACTGCAATAGAGTTGGTACCTTTTTGACACTTGAGAAAACTAATTTACAGACTTATTTTGAAATTTCTCTATATTTATATAGTAGAGTATACAAAATGGGACAAGTATTTATTTACTCAGCTGTCCCTATTGATGTGTGTGTAAGGCATAGCATACCTGTATGCTGACTTATTGAATGTTACTTTCACCACCTCAGCTGTGACAGGATTAGTACTAAACAGAACTTCCTAACATTCTAGAAGAATGTGAGGGAGATATGTCTTTCATTTCCTGAAAGTCAACAGTCGAAATATGTCTATGGAATGTGTCGAGTCTCTACTATACTTACAGATCGTGATGCCAGAAGAAATCATCAAAGGGAAAGGGTAAAGTTTGAGTTTGCCATGTTCTATGGAATGACTCATTACAAATAGCTCCCTGGGAAGAGTCATTTGAAATAGGACAAAAAAAAAAAAAAAGATGACATTAGGAGAGGAAATATCCCTCATTTGATGGGAAACATAATCTCTATATCTATCTCTGCCTCTAGATTCTTTTGAATCTAATTCAAAATACTATTTGTATTTAAAGGAGAGTCATTAGATGGAATATTTTAATTATTTCCACTTTTTTTTTACAATATAGATGGATAACATGAGATACATGAGACCATAGGATTTTATAATTCAAAAGGGGTGTGCATTTTGAGCTAAGAATAGGACTGTCAAACCACTCAAATGGTGATTGCCAATCTTAAAATACAGAAACAAAATATAAAATATATATATTTATATTCCCAAACTTAAATGATATATTTATTTTTAAGCTACCTACAATATGAGCCAAAAGATAAATTTTAAACTAATACCTGTGCTCTATTGTAACTGACATTTCAGCTATTTCAGCTGACAACTTTCTCTAAAATTTTGGTCACTGAAAATAAACCAATATAGAATCTGATTCCTGAGACAGAAAGTAAAAAAGAATGAGTAATTCAGGGTATAAAAAAAACTGGGATTTAAATTCAAGTTGATTTTAGCTTAGCAAAACAAACACACACACACGCATGCACACAGACCCTAGTCCATAGTTTCTTTATTTAAAAAATTTGAAGACTGACAGTTTTCGTGTCTATAGTGAAGAATAAAATTGACTCACCAGGAAGATAAAGTTGGAAAGCAAGAATGAGGGTAAGATTCATCCACCCAGCAATAACCAAGATCAAGATTCCGCTAGGTACTGTGACAATCATGGACCTTGTTTAGGAAAGGCTATTCACAGTCTTCCTTCAGGAGATAACTTTTACTGAGTCTCTAAGTATAAGAAGAATCAGTAGGACTTGTGTGACTCTTCTATGCCTGAGAAGTTTGTACATTTTCTTTACAGCGTTTAACCACAGATTATAAATATTATGATTATTTTTCTCTCAATGTTTTTCTTTCTGTCCCCACACAAGAATGTAAGCTCTCAGTGGGTAGGGACCATTGGCCTGAGAATAGTAAAGGTTCAGGTGGTCTCAAGGCACTCAAGATAAGGCAACAATCATGCAGAGACTACTTCAGGGATCTAGGTAAGATCATGGGTTTCCAGATTAAGTAGCCAGCACTGGGACTTGAGTGATGTAGACAGATTCAATATGATATTTTGGAGCTGAAACCAAAGGAAATTATTGATAAATTGGATGTGACAGATGAGAAAAAAGGAAGAAAAAAGGTATCTCTAAGTTTTTTACCTTATGTAATTCAGTTGGTGATGACAACTCCTTCTAAGGTCAGTAAATTCAGAGTGAGGGACTGGTTTAGCAATAGATTCAAGTGTTCTCAGAGCACCTGGGTGGCTCAGTGGTTAAGCAACGAACTCTTGATTTGGCTCAGGTTATAATCTTACAGTTGGTGAGTTCAAGCCCCATGTTCGGCTCTGCACCCATGGCACAGGCCTGCTTGAGATTCCCTCTCCTCCCTCTCTCTCTATCCCGTCCCCTCCAAAATAATTTTTTTAGAAAGTTCTGTTTTGAGCATTTTAATAAAATACATCTATGAGTCAACCAAATGAAGATGTCAAAAATATAGTTAGATATGCTAGCCTTGAGTGCCAAGTTAGAGAGACTTGACTTTACCATTCATTTCCACAGATATTTACTAAGCACCTACTAGGTTTCAAAAAACTATAATTCACTTCCCACATTAAGGACTTTAACCATCAGAGGGATAAAGAACAGTAGAGGCCTAAAGAAGAAGTAGAAGATAAACTATGTGGGGCAGATATTCTGTGGTCCTGGGAGTAGATTTTAGAGGGTAATGGGGGTGTTTGGAGGTAAATAAAAGAAATACATGTCTTTTGTTAACTGATAGACTACTGTTGAGATATGATGTTGAGGTCAAGAGTCACTCCACTTCCAGGTGTCGGCATGAGGTTGGAGAAAAGGAAACCGCATAAGAAGATATTTAACTATGGATATCTGCCTGCCAGATGATTCCTCTTCTCATCTACACTTCAAACTGGCCATTGTCCCTCCCCAACCTTCCTTCTGATTCTTCCGCCAAATAAAACATGCCCTTTCTAGTCTACTTCACAATTTAGAGGGCAGACAGCAAAAGGTCAGACTGTTCTTTCTATACAGAGTGGAGGGACTCAAAGTAAGTGTAAAACTGGTGATCTTTCTGTCTGTCCCTTTTTCTTTCTGCAGCCAGAGAGCCATCTTGTGTTTAGGGATATGAAGAGGCAGCATAGAAGTGTTGCTATACGAGTGTGCAGTACTGGTATTAGACAGATGGCCAGTGACACTTCACCTAATTCAGTTGATTCTGTTTTTGTTTTTGTTTTTTTCTTCTTTGTTTTTGTTTTGTTCTGTTTTGTTTTTTTGAACTAGAGGAGGAAAATTAATCAAACAACAAGGCAACAAATTTTGACTGGACAAAGCTCATGCTTTTTTATGTGGGGAATAATTACCTATGAAAATCACTGATGCTGGACAATATTAAGCAGGTAATTTAGGGAGACTCTAAAAGGGGATTGAACATTTATATGAATATAATGAACAAAGGCAGTTCTAGAATCTAGAATAACAGCCTATACATCCATAAATTTTGAGGTTTGGATTTAGAGAATAAGCAGCTTAACTCCCAGAGAAGAACCAGTCTGTGTCTCCCATACTCACTGTAGAAACTAAGCATCTTATATATTGAGCCTTATATATGAAGCAGCTTTTATGAAGAATGACCAGTGATGGGATGCTCTGGTTAAAAGAATATGCCTCTTAACCAGTGAATCAATATTACCATCTATTCGATAAGTGCCCTCTCTCAAAAATTTGAAGTTGCTATCACATAAACATCTATCAGCCTTTAACAGAATGATGAAGAAAAGGCTTGCCAAATTGGGGGATTACACAATTCTAGATTGGTAAACATTATTACAATGTGCATCGTATCATGTTCCTTGTGCCGATCGCAAACCCGAATGCTCAGCATCCTGAATAAAACATTTTTTTTTCCTGGAAATGCAGTTTATGAGGATCTCTGTAAAAGAAACTAAAACTGTTACAGAGTGATATCATTAAAAGCACAAACACCGAGATGAAAAAGAAAAAAAAAGATTTAAGGGCTACAAAAATTTATTAAAAGCACATTTCCGTGGCAGATATTTTGCTGTGTGGAGACAGGGCATACAGTCGTACTCTTCTGCCTGACCATATTTAAGCTGAACCATTAAAGATGCTATTGCCTCATCCAGCTGTGTTAGGACAATTAGCCATGTGACAGCCAGACGGGAGAGTAAGATGGCAACAGCCATCTTAGTGCAGACATATGTCTCTTCTTCGCTACAAAAAAGAAGGGGGAAGGAAGGGCCGAGCGAATTAACACTGGTAGAATTTATTACGTTAACCTCCCTTCAGAGTGGTTTGTCAGTTTGGCTGGGATCCGAATCATCTTCCATCAGACAAGAGTATGACAGGCCTTGGGTGTTTTAATATTGTTTAAAGGTTGATTAATTAAGTACCCCAGGTAATTTGAATTTAAATGTAGCAAAAGTAATGATCCTTAATTTTTAAAGTTCCTAATGAATCACAAACTCCCATTAGCTTTAAAATTAGGGCTGAAGGTTAAAGTATTTTTTAAAAACTGCTAAATAAATATTATGTTGCAGTGTTACCCCACCAAAACTAAAAAGGAAAGCTACTATTCAAATGTAATTCATTTTACTTTAAGATATCACACAGGAAGGGGCGCCTGGGTGGCTCAGTCAGTTGAATGTCTGACTTCAGCTAAGGTCATGATCTAACAGTTCATTAGTTTGAGCCCTGCCTAGGGCTCTGTGCTGACAGCTCGGAGCCTGGAGCCTGCTTCAGATTCTGTGTCTCCCTCTCTGCCCTTCCCCCACTCATGCTCTGTCTCTGTCTCTTAAAAAAATGTTAAGAAAAAAATTGAAAAAAAAAAAAGCAGACATCACACAGGCAAATATGTATGTTTGTAGGAGTTAGTTTAGGTAAAGGTTCAAAGACAGGTGCCCTGAAGAGCAAGTATGTGGTGAGTTCCTTTCTCCTTACCATCATCTCAGCAGCCATGATCACTACACTGGCCCTACTGTGAGTGCTTATCCCCTGCATCTTAGGGATTTTAGGCTACCAAAGCAAAAGCTCTTTTAAAATTCTCTCTCCAGCCCTATGAGCACTTTATAACGGATGTGGAGAGGCAGCAGCCCATCTCACTAGACATCGACAAGGCAGTAAATAAATTCTCCACTCTGGGCCTCTGCCAAAAGCAGTCATCATTCTGCAGTCCCTGCACTCCTGGCCAAGAAAGTCACACAGAGCATTAGTCTCTGTCTCCCGATTATTGTACAGGGGGTGGGGAAGGAGGTTGAATAAGAAGGGAGTAACCTTGAGTCTGGAAAGTCATCCCTGAAGGGTGTGGAAGGAAGGTTTAAAAAAAAAAAAAGAAAGAAATGATTCTCTACCTCTAATATCTGTTCGAGATACTATGCACTTTTGTATCCTCCAAACATTATCTCACGTTTGAAGAGATAATGTTCATGACCCCTTGGAATTGTTTTTCAGCCGTTTAAAAACTATATATTTTATTATTTGTCCTTAAATGTTTCTGCTTACTCTGCATTTTAAATCTTACTGTGACTTCCATATCTCACTTAAAAATTGTTTCTCAGTCCTTCTGTAAAGGTCTGATTTCCTCTTCCAACCTGCACCTCTAATTCCTTTCTTCTTTTTTTCCCCCCTCTCGTGTATTTCTCTCAATATGTAAAGAATCCAGTCTTGCTTTCTGAGTCTGGGAGGAGTAGGCTTATAAAATGTTTGGTCTCGGTGTGTGAAGTGAATGGCATTTTTATCCTCTATTCAAAGCAGCTTTAGTGAGCCTGCAATATATAATATGGCTGTAGCACTCCTAATGCATGGAGACATTAATGTCACTGATGGCCTCATCAGGCACAGAACAGTCAAAATCCCCTGCCCTGAATGCTGCCTTGTACGCCATGGGTGAAGGGCTTCTCTAGCCTCTGCTCGAGCCAAGTTTTATAGAGGATGGATATGGATCATCAAATGAGATTTTTTACAGTACAGTAAAGTGTGAATCTAATTGCAGCCAGAGCCAAAGAATTGTAGCAGAGAGGCAGTTCCAAGTAAGAAATAAAAGAGCCAATGTGGGTCTGTTCATCTGAAGTGCTAACCATGAGACCATTAGGATCAGGGAGCCCCAGGGCATCACAGTTGTACAGAAACACTCAGGTGATGCCCAAGGGCATTTAATTACATTATTCTAATGTGTATTATTAATGACAATATTAAAGCAACGGCAGACAGTTGGGTGGAAATTTTAGAAGAATCAAAGATAGCATAAATATTCATTTCCCCCCATCTTATCACTTTGCAAAAACACATAGAGCCAGCCATTCTCTCAGACACAGGCCCATATCCCAATCTTCATTAAACAGTGCGATATGCCCTCAGGAATAGTGCTCTGTAGATATTTGCATTTTGGCAATGCCACTCTCTTCCCTGCAGAGCAGTTATTCTGCCAAATTGAGAATGTTGCCCCTGATGTTTGGTGTCTTTTAGAATCAAGCCCATCCATGTAAGCTGAGTGAAGGAGAAAGGAGAAGAGTACACCTGTTTTTTTGCTGTATCTTCCTCAATGCTCAGGGAGAATCTTGATATGTACTAGAATGAATAAGTTTTGAATAAATGCATAAGTGAACTCTAAAGTCCTTTGTTAGAGGAAATATTTTTTTTCTTACCAATTTGCATAACTGTCAGATGGATAAATGTCAGCCAGGATACTCACCAAAAAGTAGAACTCAGTAGAGCTTTTCCTTTTCAACCAGAACAACTGATTTGAATCATTGCTCATTAAACTAAAGGTCCAGAGAAAAACCAAGTAAAAAACATATATATTTTCTGAGTTGCGATTGGCCAACGCCATATTTTTTAATAACATATGGATGGAAACTCTCAAGTTAAAATAAGTATTTATAGGGGCACCTGGGTGGCTCAGTCAGTTAAGCATCTAACTTCAGCTCAGGTAATGATCTTGCAGTTGGTGAGTTCAAGCCCTGTGTCAGGCTCTGTGCTGACAGCTCAGAGCCTGGAGCCTGCTTCAGATTCTGTGTCTCCCTCTCTCTCTACTGCCCCCTTGGCTCGCAGTCTGGCTGTCTATCTGTCTTTCTCTCTCTCTCTCAAAAATAAACATTTAAAAAATAAAACAAGTATTTATACTTTCATTTTTTAAGGATATTTCTTACAAAATTGGAGCAGAAGAGGAAAGGGAAAGGGTGGTAAGCCTATGGCGGAAGGGGAGAAGTTCTCATCTCGCTAGCTGGTCTTCATAACAAGACTGCTTCATGATGCCACAACTGGAAAACAATCTCAGGTTTATTTGAGGAAAAAATAATGTTTTCTAATGATCCAAGTAAGAACTTAGCATTTATACTTTCCAAAGAAGAGCTGCCATAACAAGATTTTTGAAAATTAAATTCACTGTAGTCGTGTGGTTCATTCTTGATTTTTGCCTAGGAACAGTTTTAGAAGTGACAAAAAAGGCAGAAAGGAAGAATATTAGAGAGTTTAAACAAGGGTGTGCAAGAAGGAGTAAAGCTGAAAAGGAAAAAAAGCAGAGGAATTAAGAAGAACAAATCAGAGTGATGATTTGTTACTACTATTTCAAAGGATAAGGCTGGAAAGGTATGGAAGGGATAAAATGGAAGACATAAAGGCTTCAGAAACTGTATGAGAAGTAAGGCTGAATATGAAAAAGAATGAGCAGATTCATGTGTAAGGACAGACAGAAAGGGGGGAAATTACAACAGTAGAGTAATAAGTCTCTAGTGCTTACTGTGGGCCGGGTACCATAGTCTCATGGATACTCACTTAATACTATATCCTGCTTTAATGGTGATAGGTCTTAGGTGATAGATTATCCTGATTTTTTAGGTAAGGAAACCGAGATGAATTAAGTTAACCAACTTGCCATCATCACAAATTGGAGAAAAGGCTAGGTTCCCAGCAGAGTTTGCTCTCAGAGCCTGTGGTGTGTACTACAAGGACTCCCAGGATATATTTGAGAAGGGGACCCAGAGGGGCGCCTGGGTGGCTCAGTCGGTTAAGCGTCCGACTTTCGCTTAGGTCATGATCTCGCGGTTCGTGGGTTCGAGCCCCGCGTCGGGCTCTGTGCTGACTGCCAGCTCAGAGCCTGGAGCCTGTTTCAGTCTGTGACTCCCTCTCTCTCTGACCCTCCCCTGCTCACGCTGTCTCTCTCTCTCTCTCTCCTAGAAATAAATAAAAATATTAAAAAAGAGAGAGAGAGAGAGAAGGGGACCCAGAGAAAAAGACAAAACAAGGACACTCTGAGGACTTAACGACGCCCAATGTTTGGTTTGGGTAGAAAAGTGTTTTAGGCCTGAAATTGTACCATCAGCCCTCGGCAGCCCTGCAGCTGAGAGCAGAGGCTGGGTTTGTTATGGGAGTGAGGGAAATGGATAAATAATTGATTAGGCACAGCACGCTTTGTGTGTGCAGATCTATAGGGAGGAGAGCCGTCCAAGAGGCAGAGCCAGATGGTGAGCTGTAATGTGCCCATATTAATAGATGTCTTCATTAGATGACATACTCACAGGAGGCCAGGGCAAGTGCCTTTCAGCCATTGCCAGGGACAGACAAGGTCTGGAGATGAAGGTGACACTTACCTAGAAGGTATTGGATGTGGGGCAAATTGATTGCTAGGGGAGTAGAGTTATAGAGGCTTCCTCCTTCACAGTAAGAGAACTCATGTTTCTAAAATAGTCATTACTCTCTTTGTGAGTCCATCTCCAAATATATGAAATAACAAGGCTCTCCTATCTACCCCGTTCCCATCTGCATCCTGGATACAAATCTCTTTCTTCACTGTATTACTGCATTTCTGTGAACACTGCTCTCCATTGTTTTCCCCAAGTACAGCTGCTCCACTCTCCCTCCTCTGGTTGATTTCCATCAAGCGCCCTTACAGGCTCTGTTCCTGGACATGTACTCCCTGGCCACAACCTCTTGCACTTTCTTTGCTAATATTATTGCACCCTGTCACAACTGCCAGTGGGCTGGTCCTGTATTAGTGGACAGTTAATGGTCAACTCAAAACTATTAAGCAAATGTTGAGGCTGAAACTTTTATATTATATGTGAATTAATATTGGTGACATTAAGCTTAAATACCCTTGAAATGTTGGCTGAGCAGATGTTGAATGTTTCAAGGACTTTGGCTCTCTGTACTTTTATATATGCAGAGACACATACACACATATTACTCCTCCAGAGATTAAACATTTTGTCATAATTGGAATTCGATATAAGCCAAACTAGAGTAAAATTTTAGTAGAATGATGTTTGATTTGCACAGCTATTATCACTGACAAATAATGATGTACCCAACTACTGCTCTAGATTACCCCACCCCACCCACCTAGGGGGAAAGAATGTTATTCAGAACACAGTGTCCACAGTTTGGAACATTAATGATAGCGCATAATTTACTGAGCACCTACACAGCATACTGATGGTGCTGGGTGTCATGGAATTGAGAAAATTAGGTCAAGAAACTTAAGCTATCAGAGAAGATGTGTTGTATCCTAAAAACTAAATCATAAAAACTTTGAATCCACAGACTATGTCTCCACCATAGAGTGATGATTTCCATCATAGTGAACGTGTAAAAATACTTGCATAAACATCATTTAGTTTCTGATTCTTTTTCCAGCTCAGCCAGAGTTCCCTAGACTCAGATTGCCAAACATATCTAGAGTTGTATATTAGGAGGTAGGGAGGAGGTGAGCAGGACGCGCACGCACATCGCTTCTTCAAAGCAGGAGGTGTTATGTTAGGGTTCAGGACTGTTTGCTCCATGCCAGGGAAAGCATTCTCCTGGTCACTGCCTTAAAGGCAGGGCTCAGCACACTCTTGAGTTAGATGGGAGAGACATTTAGCAACCGAGGTGAGCCTAATTTTATCCAACCAGAGTTTTAACTGGATATGAGATTTGCTTGATTTTTCCTGATTATTCAAATCATAGTTTAGTAAAATCCTTTGTCTTGCTCATAACAGATTTCAAAATTCCCCAACAAGCTTCACCTAAAGAGAAGCAACAGGGAGGAGATTTGTGTCTATATTTTGTCCCTTGTTCGAAGTTTTCAGTGAGTCTCAAAGTACTATTTTACTTTTATTTGCAGTGTTTTCTAAAATTTTTTAATGTTTGTTTATTTTTGAGAGAGAGACAGTCAAGCACAAGTGGGCAAGGGAGAGAGAGAGGGAAAGACACAGAATTTGAAGCAGGCACCAGGCTCTGAGCTGTCAGCCCAGAGCCCAACACAGGGCTTGAATCCAGGAACCATGAGATCATGACCTGAGCCAAAGTCAGAGGCTTAACCAACTGAGTCACCCAGGTGCCCCCAGATTGCTTTATAAAAGAGATCTAGATAAGATTTACAGCCATCAATAATTTTCTAAATTAGGGATGATTTTTGACCATACTTAAAATTTTCATTTCTGAATAACTACTTTCCAACACATCAATATATGCATTTTCCCTCAATTTATCTTTTGAGCTCCCTACACTATTTATATACCATCGGTGACAGTTACTGCCATGCTCTGCTATTCCTCTCTTCCCTTAAGGATGTTCATTTCTACTTTTAGATTAAGATATAAGATGCATTCCTATTCAGAAACCAATTATGGCCTCAAATAAAACAAAACAAAAACAAACAAACCAAACCAAAACCAAAAACAAAACAAAACAAGAAATTAAAAAAAAAAAAAAAACTATAAAAAGACTTTGACTGAGACCTTGGTTATTAAATACCAAGCTTCAGTCTTCCTAAAAATATTGTATATTTGTTACCAGACCCTCTGTCCGGAACCTGCCCTCCTATTCCTCCGCCTGCTAGATGAAGGTTTGGTGGTCATGAGAGGAAGAAAACATTGTGGTTGAAAGTGCCAGCTTTAGAGTCAAGAGTTCCTAGGTTAAAATTTCAGCTCTGCCACTTTCTAATTCTGTGATTTAACTACTTTCTTTAAATCTCAGTTTCCTCTTATGTAAAGTGGGGTGAATAATATCACCTCCTTTTATAGTCACTGTGAGGATAAAATGTAACAATGCATGTAAAATACTCAACTTACTTGGTGCATAGAGAGAATTCAGTAAATATTACTTGTTCTTAGTATTACCATTTTCCCCTTAGGCCTTTATTCCCTGTTGCCTGAACCCCAATATTCTGACCTCCACTGAACAATTTTTCTTGAGTAACCTACTATTTGACTAGCCCACAGCAAGCTCCCAACTTGTCTCCTTGATGTGGATACATTTTCATTTTGGATAACCTAATAATAGCAGTACTTTTAGTTTCTGTTTGATAAGGTTTGGTCTAAAATTACTTTCTTCTCCTTCCTGGAAGTTTTCACAGAAGACCTCAACAAATGTCAGGGCCAAACTACTTAGACATTTATTCTGAGATGCTCTTCCCTAAGGTCATTGTCTTGGTATTTTACAATAGAACAAGATATTTAGACCAAAAGCTGGTTTCCTTCCTGTTTATTATAATTAAAAGAGCGTCGAAGAAGGGGCTAATCACTGGATGCTAATGTACCTTTAACACACAGCAATGAACATAGCTCTGTAATTATGTTAAGTGAATAAGAAATGATTTCTGTAAACATGCTAATTGGCTGAAATTTTGAGGTCAAAGCCAATTCTCTAAGAAATTGTTGAGCTATGAAATCATTGTCAGGCTAATATTTTATATAAAAATTCATCTCCAGTAAATATTTTATCAATATGTTATAGTTTGTGTGTGACAATATTATATACAAATATTTACCTGTCAAAATACCTGACAGATAAGTATTAACATGTGTGAATATCTGTAAGCTAGAATTGACCAAAGAGAGAGAGAGAGAGAGAGAGAGAGAAGAAACGGAAGGAACAGCTTCTTAAAATATCAACATGCAGAATATTTAAAGAAGTTATCATGAGAAATGGGACAATAATGTAACCCACCTAATAAGTCATTTGGAGACTATGGGGAGTGCTTAAATTAAAAAATGGCAAGTAGGCAAAGAGAGCTATAATAATAAATCCAGGAGACCGCAGAATAGGAAGCATGATACCAATTATTAATATCTGGTGAATAAATACTTCTTTAGTAGACTCTAATATAAAGAAAGGAGTGATAAAACCAAGTATACATTTCTTCTGAATGTGATAAAAATATTGTTAATATAGCAAAGTCACCTGAGCAAATTTTAAGGATCTTATTGGCTTATTTAATGATTCATGAATCGGCAGCATCCCATCTAGCTTGGAAAGGAGCTCCAGAGGACTGTACAAAATGAAAGACTTTTCTGGGCAGAGGGAGGCAGGACCAGGAAATTGCTAGCAAAGAGTGGAGTGCTTGTGGCAAGGCCACCTTTCTTTAGTGGGTGACAAGCATCACCCTTGTCTCTCAGGCAGACTACCTCTCTCCTGGGAGAGGTCAAAACCATAGTTAAATTAGGCATTAAGTCTTAAGTCTCAGTTTGCTGATGTGGGCTTAAGACGAGTAACTCCATTTTGAGCCTGTTGTCTTTTTTTTTTTTTTAACACTATGAATGACAAAGGAAATAATGTTATCAAACCAGTCTAAATATGTTGGATAATTTCTTTGTAAAGAAGTTTTTAGAGGGTGCCTGGGTGGCTCAATTGGTTAAGTGGTTAAGTGTCAGACTCTTGAGTTCAGTTCAGGTCATGATCTCATGGTTCATGAGATTGAGCCCAGCATGGGTCTCTGTGTTGATAGTGCAGAGCCTGCTTAGGATTCTCTCTCTCCCGCTCTCTCTCTGCCCCACCCCCACTCATATGTGTGGTCTCTCTTCGTCTCTCAAATTAAATAAATAAACAAACTTTAAAAAAAAGAAGTTCTTGTAGAAATAGACACAGGAAATGGTATGCCTTTCATTTAGAATAAATAAGGTTATGTCACAATTTTTAAATTGGTGTTTAAATTAATTCCTTTTTGTTTAAGTATTAAGAAGAAATCAGAAGCCAGTTGAGACCGAATGGACACAGTTCGAAAGGAGGACGGGGCAGTGTGACACAGGGTTAGTTGGCAGTGTCGTTAAGATGATTTATCCGTCGATGATTTATGTGCTGCAGAACTAGCAATGCAAGACAGCACAACCCCTGATTTAGAGGTTTTCAATCTAGGTTGGAGAAAAACAACTGCAGCATAAAATTTATCTGCTGATAAGATGTCAACTCTGAAATGCAAAGCTCATTGGCATTTATGCCTCTGGGTTTTGGGGGGTAGAAGTGAAAAACTAGTGCAGGAAAGAAGCCCTTGGGCAAAGGGTCAAAGAAGCAAGGTGGTAAGGCAGAGGAGGTCAGAGAAGGAGCGAGGAGAACGGTAAGCGGTGCAAACAAGGTCGACTGTCAGCACGAAAGCTGCAGCTCTCCACCCCTTGTTCGCTGTTTCTCCCGCCTCTGGAGAGAAGATGCTGAGAAATCCACACTCAGTAAATAAGGTAGCTGAGGCCCTGAAGGTGTAACACAAAGTTTGCTTGCCGTGGTGAATGATAGGTACACGTTAATAAACTTTATTAGAAAGACAGTGAAAGAAGGTTCACTTGCTTTTCAAAGGTGCCCCTGTGATGTTAGCAAATCAACCTGAAATAATCACCGAAAAGAGACAACCCAGCACGGTACTAGCAGAAGATACTTATGGAGCTTTTGATGCAGGCCAGGCTTTGAGTGAATGCTCTCCTACACCTCTCATCTTTGCAGCATCTGGTCACAGAGACCAGATTTTGGTCGCCACTTTGCACATCATGAAGAAACTGAGGCACAGAAAGGTTGGGTGATTTTCCATCTTGTGCTGTATTTGAATCCTGGTGGTTTCAGGGCAAAGATAAGATGCATAGAAATCATGCTCTGATGTAAAGGTCTGCCAGGACCTGGCTGATACTCCAAATTTCTTCTCTTACAATACTTTGCTTTTTTCTTTTTTTTTTTTTTTTCCTGTCAAGCTGTCTTCCCAGATTGATTTTTTTCTTATTCTGTGAGAGAAACATTTAAAACTAAATGCAAAATAAAGCTGAAACATAAAATGGCCAATTTGAAGCAAAGCATCAATGATAGGAAGTGCATTCAATGCAGATTGGAATTTCTGGAGGAAGATTTTGTTTCTCCAGGACATTCTGGAAACAGAGGTGTTTACCAAAGCCCACAAGACAGGGATATTTTTCCGCCTAGCAAGGCTGACCCAGGATGTAAGCTTTTCTGCCTGTACCTGATGAAACACTCCTTCTCCTTGTCCTTGGGGCCTATTTGCTTGTTTTCAGTCACAGAGACAAAAAAACATTAACTGAGTCATTCAGAGACATTCATTAAACCTGTATGGAAACAATACAGGTAGAAATAAATGGTGCTTTCAGGGCATGAGAAAACTAAAGGAGAAATTGTACTCAGATGCCCACAAAGGAATTAAGTGATATTCATATTACATTTTATGTGGCTTTCTTTCCTGAAGGAATTATCGTGTCGTCATTGCTATACTCCCAAGGTTTAACACAGTGAGTGGTACTGGAGGAGTTTGATAGGTATTTATTGGACTAAACCGAAAAGGGTCAGTGAAAAAAGTTGTATACTTAGCAAAAGACATAAGCAGTAGAGATACTAAGAAATAGATCTGTGTTCTGCAAAAAGCCCCCTGGGAATTTTCTGGGGTAGATGTGTACACATGTACAAGAAAATCACAAGTACCTTAAGGGACATAAAGGAGGAAAACTTGGTTTCCTTATTTTCTGCTAGGTTCTTTGGCTGGCTTAATAACTAAGACAGGATAATGAGATAAAAAACAAATTTAATTACAAATGTACAGAAGCCCCCAAAAGACTCCCCAGGAATGGATAGGAGGTAGGAGTCTGGAACTTCCAAAGGGAAGAAGACAATTCTCCAGAAGATAGGAAGAGAAAACTGGTAAGCAATAGTTGCCATGCTAGGAGAAGTCCTTATGTTAAGAACAAGAAAAGAAAGGAAAAGAAAAAAAGAAAAAGAAAGAAAAGAAAAAAAGAAAATTAGTTACTTTTGGTAATAGCTTTCTTCCTGGTACAGACTTCCTGTCTAAATTCTTTTAGGCATTTAAGGGGAAGGCAAAAAGCTCCTTCCCAGTCTGTTGGGCCTAGATTACCTTCAGCTTTAAATCATCTACATTCCAAAGTGACATATTCTGGTGCAGCCTGCCCTGATCCCCATCAGGAGTTATATAAAAGAAAACAAGATTTAAAATTTAAAGGGACAAATTGGGAATATTAATGAGGAGTATTGAAAAGCAACCTCCCTTAAGGATCTTTTTACTGATGAGGGCTTATCCCAAGATTCTAGGGAGACATCTGGAGATGTAAGGCTGAAGAAAGGAAAAGATGGCACATTTTTAGTGTGATGTGGTACCCAAAAGGCTAATGTTATTTTTGGAAGCACTCTATTTAGAGCATTTCATCATGGAATAGAGGGTGACAGTTCTACTCTCAATGACATTCATGAGACCTATTCTAGAATGCTCCATTCGGTTTGGTTTGTCTCACTACCAAAAATAAGGAGACATATTGGAAGGGATCCGAAGAAGAGTTTCACAATTGATTAGGGGAAAGAAGCTGACTTATGGGAAAACTTTGAAAGAATTATGTCTGTACAGCTTGGCTCAGGAAGGTATATATGTACGTGTTTGAAAACCATAAACACTTGATGGAGGCAGAAATAATTTACTCTGATAAAAAGGATACAGGTAGAACTGTACAGTTAAACGGGTTGTGAAAAGAGAATCTAGCCTATTTGTGTGAAAATTGGGTGGTGGTTAATGGCATCTAGTCTGGGGGTAGAATAATTTGGAGGTGACATTGACTTGGAAGTGGTCGGTACCCTAAAGTCAAATGCTGAAACACACCTTCCAAGTATATCCAAGAGAACAATGGGAAGTAAGATGAGAGATGAAAGGATTTGATATCACGTTAGATGCTTTCCGTTTCAATTGCTCTCATGGTCAACATCATAGTTATGTGTATCATAAGCATGTATTACGTTTAATTTAAGTTTAGGCTTTTGTAATCCCAGATGTATTGCAGTGCCTTACCTTTTCTGCCTTCTTTTGAATAACTTTTGGGGAAACTGTTTACTATACAGATATTCATAAATACTATGCAAAAATATTCACTACTGGGGTGCCTGGGTGACTCAGTCAGTTGAGCATCAGACTCTTGATTTCAGCTCAGGTCATGATCTCAGGGTCCTGGGATTGAGCCCCACATTAGGCTCTGCATTGATATTGTGGAACCTACTTGGTTTTCTCTCTCTTTCCTTCTTTCTCTGCCCCCACCCCCTGCTCACTCGCTCTCTTGCTCGCTCACTCTCTCAAATAAACTTTAAAAAATTCATTATTGTTAAAATTAATATAAAAATAACTTTAATATATTCAAAATAATATTGGCTGAGAAGCTAGTAATGTTAAGACATGCAATTTGTAGTAAATTCATGTGCAAACAATTGTCATATTTTGCAAAAAGCCTTTGTACATATTTCTTAGTTATGAATTTGGGGCATCCCCTTCCTTTTGTTAGATTGACCTCTTCAGCTGCTTATACTGGGCCTTATTTCTCAGTACTGAGGTCTCTAAGAGAAGTGAATTCAAATTCAGCAAGGTAGGCAGGTGACTTAAGTTGTAGTAAGTAAAAGGAGAAATGAAAAGATGAACAAAATGGAAGCAAAATAGGAGCGTTGGTGGCTGGCCTGTGTGATAAACTGGCAATAACTTTTACATGTAAAAGACAGCAGTGCTCTTTTAGTTCATTATACACCCATTTTTGATAATTCCAGAGCACATAGAAATCGGACCCTGTATTCTAGAAGAGCTCCTTTGTATCTTTCTTCAAATTATCTAATTCAAAAAACTCTTTATCTTGCCTGAGAATTGACAATTGGAATGAAAATGTTTCATTGCTTTGTTTCCTCTTCTGGGCATACAATCAAATTACCATCTTTTTTCCATCGTTTTTATTGCCCTTTGCTAACACATGCTTTCTGTGTATATTAATATTATTAACTTCCACATGAAAATTAAGAATCCAGAGGGGCACTTGGGCGGCTCTGTCGGTTAAGCTTCTGACTTTGGCTCAAGTCATGATCTCTCAGTTTGTGGGTTTGAGACCCACATTGGGCTCTGTGCCAACAGCTCAGAGCCTGGAGCCTGCTTCAGATTCTGTGTCTCCCTCTCTCTCTGCCCCTCCCCGACTCATACTCTGTCTCTATCTCTCAAAAATAAATAAATGTTAAAAAAAAAAAAGAAAAAGAATATAAACTAAAGCATAGGGTTCTGCCAGCAAAGGCTCAGAGCGTTCATGCTGATTAAGAAGGAGACAGGAGGGATGAACTTCCAGTTATGTTGTAGACCCCTGTGGAAATTGCAGTGGCCTGGGGGTGGAGGAGACAGGGATGACTCTGACTTTACTAGCCATGGTCCTATCTGGAATTTCTGATAAAAGTACACATATGTATCTTAGAGTGATGTATTGATAATCATAAAAGAATTCTGGGCTAATGTTAGTTTTGTCTACCACTATTCAATTATCATCTATTCAACTATTTTAAAATTTCAGCACTGACTCAAGTATTGTAGGGATACCATGAGGTAGTCTTGCTCTCTGTCCTTCATTAATTACCATATATTTGGGAAGAAAAGTTAGACAATTAGAGATGAAATTCAAAGGTATTTCATTGCAGCAGAAATTGCTAATGAAATATGAAATATTCAGGAGCATTCCACTTTCTTTCTGAGAGTCTCCAAGAAAGTATCATTTACTGGCATGATTTAAGATAGGAAAGCAGGAATGAATACATGATGGTGAAGAACACGGGCAAATGTAAGAGACAATGCTGGTCAGAGAAAGGCCCATCTTGGGAAGCAACAAGTATCTTCTGACTTTGTAGCAGGACCTCATTATAGTGTATTCTTCACTAAATAGTTCAAACATTTAAAAGTATTTTTAAATTCAGATTCTGTGTCTCCCTCTCTCTCTGACCCACCCCTGCTCACACTGTCTCCTCTCTCAGAAATAAATTTTAAAAAACATTTAAAAATTTAAATAGCTCTTGTCTCTTTCTTGACAACAAATATTACCATCAACTCCTGTTTCTAACTTCCTATTCCTAACTTCTTAGTGGAGAAAATGAAATAGGAAATAATTCTGACTGTAGTGAACGTCAGTCCACACACCGAAGGCTCAAAATCTTCTGAATAGAGATGTCAAATGCAACCAGTGGATTGGATAGAGCACTGTCGTCTTATATTGTCTCTTATTCTTACCCTTAGGGATAGTGTCTCGGATTAATGCCAATTACACTAACTCATTGCAGCATCAATTTAGGTAGCTACTTATTTGGCATTGCCATTTAATTGATTTTTGAATCCTTCTTGATTCAATTGAAAGTTTTTGAGGTCTGGAATAAATCTGACATAATGCTAAGTACACAGTAGATCCTAGAAAATGTATGTTGAATTTAATGGAATTAAGAGATTGTGCTTTGTTTTATCCCCTCGCCCACCTTTTCTTTGGGAGGAGACAAAACCTCACCTCTAGAATAATATGGGTAGGACAGGCTTCATCTCATTTCACAAATATGCAGTTGATTCAATCATGTATTGATCTACTCCATTTACATTTTTGTTACGATGGCTTTGACTTTACCCTGACACCCTATCAAACCTGGTCTGTAGAAGCTGGGGATGAGGTGTCTTATTGCATCTGTAGAAAGTAATCAAAAGTGTTAGCTAGCACACTGCTTTGCATATAAGGGGTGTTCAACAAATGGTGAGAAAGATGATAAAGATCTTGTCCTATCTCAGGGAAAAAAAAATCAAAGGAAATAAGCCTTGGTTGATTATGCTATCTTTAATGCTGTTATAGACTTTATTCCTTTCAATCCCTCTGTCATCTTCTGATGCGTTGTTTAGATAGAACTTTTGAAGGAGCTTGTTCAGGGACATATGGGAAATTACCTTGTGCCTTCAATATTGTTATGATAAATATTTCATTTTTCTCTAGCTTCAAACTTCTTTTGGCGTATAAGGGTTTTTCCTTTTCCTGAGTCTTAATAGTGTTATAGATTCAAGAAACATTTGTACATACTCTTCTTCATCTCTTCACATATCTGTAATAAAACCCAGCTTTTATCTCAGCTGCCAGGAGCCCCAGTGACCCTGGATCAGCTTTATAGAATATAAAGTTCATCGGGTTTAAAACTGGAACCTCCTCTTTCTTTTCCCACAAACATTCCTTCTGCCACATCTCTCAGAGATTAAGTTAAAATCTTCCTGCCCCTCACAAGAAACAATATTACTTTTGCAACTGGGTATAGAGAGGCCATGTTATACCTCCTGGGCACTCAGAAAATACAATCTCAAGGCTATGAGAGAAACAGAAAACCTTGATAATGCTGATCCCTTGTTTATTATTGTATGTCCCCATGCTTCCGGACAGTAGCATTCTAGCACTTGCTTCTGTTTCACTTTTGATATTCCATAATCATACTCAGGAAAGCTAAGCAGTCATCTAAAGCAATTCCATATCTAGCTACAACCTCAGGGTAAAAGGTCATTACCTTTGCCCACTGAAATGTAGCAACAATGCCAACTTCGACTTCAGTGTTCTTGAACTCAGACAATTTGTATCAATGAACCATGAGAAGAAGGGAATATTTCTTACAAAGTAGGGTCAACTTGAAAATACACTATGCTACATATAGGAATGAATCAATAATGGAAAATAATTTGGAAGAAAAGAAATAAAATATGTATGTACTTGAAGAAAAAGAATATAATTTCGGTGACGTTGTTATTCCACAGCTCACCTCCTGCCTTGACTGACAGATAAAACAGTCTTGTGTCAATGTGAAGTGACTTCTCATCTCTGAAACATTCCCTTTGCAATGAAATCTCTGGCAGGTCTCTTCAGCTCCCTTGGTGGGAAAGAAGCAAGTGAGATTACAGAGAGACAGGAATACCTCCTCTTCCTTCAGCCCTTCACTGTGGTTATTTTCCTTTTATTTTCTTTTGTTCTCTTTGGTAGTGTTGATACTTTTTTTTTTCTTTTGACTGCTAAGGTTTATTCAGTTTCTGAAAAACAGTTAAAATGAGCCCATTAGACAACTATGTGTATTATAAAGAGAATAATGTTAGAAAGAGGATGATACACTGAGGAAAGATTTTTCTTTAACATAAATGATGCCCTTCTCGTATATGGAACTTATGTTGAGTACTTGTCTTTATTTTTATGACCATAAAATGTTATGTTTTTATGACCATGAATGTTAGTCAGTCAAATGGTGTCCTACAAAATTTCTACATAGGAGACACTGACAAGTGGCAATATCACAAAGGAGTGACATGCTAAGGGATGGGATTTAAAGCTGAAATGTGAATGGGGCATACAGGGTTTTTTACTTAGATACTGTTTATAGAGAAATGTTTTGGATGTAGGTCTGATGGAGAATAAAAGTCATTGCAAAGAGTATAGAATTCCTAAATCCCTTCCATCAGGTTACATGTATCTCATAAATATAAGGGATAAGCAACATTGGCCTCTAAAAGTAATGAAACTTATATTGAACTAACATTTAGGCATCAAAAATTCAATGGGAGCTAAATGGTTTTATTATAACTACCTGGTTACAAATAAATGAAATGTGTGTGTGTGTGTGTGTGTGTGTGTGTGTGTGTGTGTGTGTGTGTATCCTGAACTGATCTAACAGAATCAACAGAATCTACCATTTATTAGACACCCAAAACAGTTTTTTGAGTCCCGGCCATACAATTCTTTGTAGCATCAACTTCAAAAATGTAGTCTTTAAAAGTGGCTCAAACTCCTTTTCTAACCAGGAAAATGTTATGGAGGAAAAAAAAAAATGTGGGTCTTTCTAGAATGTCATTAACAGCTACTGGTAAATGACAAAGTGCCAGTAAAACTGCACCTGCTGACCTTAATTCAATATTGGGAAACTCAGTGCACATTTTTTAATTCCTTTATCATCATTGCAGTACACACAGCTCATATTTTTCTCCTGAGAACTGCTAGCCGGGCTCATTGGCTTGTACTGCTATACTGCTTTTTTGATCCCTAACATAGGCACTACCTAATGTACATAATAAAACTTATAGCATCTTCCTGATTTTATCTCATTAATCTTCTTAACTAAACAAAACCAATTTGCCTTCTTGCCTCACCTTTGTCCTTCAATTAAGAGCTTGTTTTCTTACCTTTAGCTCTTTTCCCTCAGTTCAGCTTCAGTTGAGTTGACTGCCACTCCTCCTTTCCCCACACTCTCTTTCTGTCCTTGCCCTCAGTTGTATGGTTGAAGAATAGAGTTCTTACCTTTCTCTTGGCAAATAAAAGGCTAGACTCTTACGTTTTTATTTCAGCAGAGATTGCATAGAGACATGTCATCAGTGCCATGCTAGATTATTAACATTAATATGAATCCTTATTTTAAAATACTGGCATTGTTTAATTGTGTACTTGGGAAAGGAATATTACCAAACAGGAATTAAAAATTCCCACCATGAGTTTTCCTTGCTTCCAGACACTTTCTGATTTTTAAATCAAATGGATGACATGGTGAAAAAGCCTGAAATCTGGGAAGCAGATATTTCAGAAAAGCCCTGAAAGTGACTAAAGATGGACATTGCTACTCTCCTCTGTTCTTCATGCCATACAGTGGAAAAGCAAAGCACTGTGATTTTTCTTGATGATTGCTCATACTCTGTAGTCACATTTGTTTTGAAGGGAAAGCTAAGAACTGACTCAATTGTTGAAGGCTTTATTTTATCTAGTCCATTCCTTCTACCATTTATTGTCTGCTACCCAACTAAGTCATTTTAGTCCTTCAAGGATAGTTAGAACCGAATTGAAGACATCAAGACACTAGGGAAATCACAGTTATTATATACTATTATGTTCCCCATTTTCTCTTCTATGCCCTACTCTGGCCATAATTGCTGGGGTGTGGCATTTACTTTAGAAAATAGAGAAATGGAAAACTATGTTAAAGAGGAAGCTGTCCCCCATGAAGTGACAAATAAAATTTTGTTGAAAAAGCAAATAAACCAAGGGTCTGTGGAAAAGATAAAGAGAAGTGGGACCAACAGCTGGGGAGGTCTACACAAGGAACATATGTAAGTATTCATTAGGGCTCACATGAATTTTTGCATGGTTCTTCCTGCATTTTTGCAACAGTGTCCATTTTATTCTAGTTTTTCCTCTATCTTTTCAGTTGTATTTATGCATTTAATTCTTTAAGTTTTTATTTCAATTCTGGTTAGTTAACATACAGTGTTATATTAGTGTTGGGTGTACAAAATACTGATTCAACAATTCTATACATCACCCAGTGGTCATCACAAGTGTAGTCCTTAATCATCATCACCTCTTTCACTCATTCCCCCACCCACCTCCCCTCTGGTAACCATCAGTCTGTTGGCTATAATTAAGAGTCTGCTTCCTGCTTTGTCTCTCTCTTTTTACCCTTTGCTTGTTTTGGTTCTTAAATTCCACATGTGAGTGAAATCATATGGTATTTGTCTTCCTCTGGATGACTTATTTTGCTTAACATTATACTCCAAGGGCATCTGGATGGCTCAGTTGGTTAAGTGTCAGACTTCAGCTCAGGTCATGATCCCATGGTTTGTGGGTTCAAGCCCCACGTCAGGCTCTGTGCTGACAGCTAGCTCAGAACCTAAAGCTTGTTTCAGATTTTGGGTCTCCCTCTATCTCTGTCCCTCCCCTGCTCATGCTGTCTCTCTCTCAGAAATAAATAAAAAACATTTTTTAAAAAAATTTTAAAAACCATTATACTCAACTAGCTCCATCTAGTCATTGCAAGTGGCAAGATTTCATTCCTTTCTTGGGGCTGAATAATTGTCCCTTGTGTATATAGACCACATCTTCTTTATCCATTCATCAATCAGTGGATGCTTGAGCTGTTTCCATATCTTGGCTATTGTAAATAATGCTACTATCAACATGGGGATGCATGTTTCCCTTTGAATTAGTGTTTCTGTATTCTTTGAATAAATACCCAGTAGTGCAATGGCTGGATAATAGGTAGTTTTATTTTTAACATTTTGAGCAACCTCCATACAGTTTTCTGGAGTGGCTGCACCAGTTTCCATTCCCACCAATGCAACAAAAGGGTTCTCCTGTGTTTCTTGTGTTGTTGAGTTTAGTGATTCTGACAGGTGCCAAGTGATGTCTCATGATAGTTTTGATTTCCATTTCTCTAATGGTAAGTGATGATGAACATCTTTTCATGTATCTGTTGGCCATCTGTATGTCTTCTTTGGAGAAATGTCTGTTCATATCTTCTGCCCATTTTTTAATTGGATTATTTGTTTCTTTGGGTATTGACTTCTATTAGTTCTTTACATATTTTGGATACTAATCCTTTATTGGATTTGTCATTTGCAAATATCTTTTCCCATTCTGTAGGTTTCCTTTTAGTTTTGTTGATTGCTTTCCTTTACTGTGAAGAAACTTCTTATTTTGATGCAGTCCTAATAGTTTATTTTGCTTTTGTTTCCCTTGCCTTAGAAGACATATCTAAAAAATAAGTTGCCATGACCAGTGTCAAAGGGGTTATTGCCTGTGTTCTCTTCTATGATTTTTATAGTTCAGGTCCCACATTTAGGTCTTTCATCCATTTTAAATTCATTTTTTGTGTGTGGTGTAAGAAAGTGATCCAGTTTCATTCTTTAGCATGTTGCTGTCCAGTTTCCCCAATACCAGTTTGGAAAGACAGTTGAAGAGATTGTATTTTTTTCCATTGGATATTCTTTCCTGCTTTGTCAAAGATTAGTAAACCATATAGTTGTGGGCCCATTTCTGGCTTTTCTATTCTGTGGTTTCATTGATCTATGTGCCTGTTTTTGTGTCAGTACCATACT
Organism: Crocuta crocuta; assembly: GCF_008692635.1. Classification (NCBI taxonomy): domain Eukaryota; kingdom Metazoa; phylum Chordata; class Mammalia; order Carnivora; family Hyaenidae; genus Crocuta; species Crocuta crocuta. The sequence goes on from NW_027530359.1 coordinate 92,455, forward strand.
GTCTTGATGACTACAGCTTTGTAATATAACTTGTTATCCATATTCATGATGCCTCCAATTCGCAATGTCTTCAATTGTTTCTCCTATCCAGTTTTCTTTTTTAAGATTGCCTTGGCTTTTCAGAGTCTGTTGTGGTTCCATACAGCTTTAGGATTGTTTTAGTTCTGTGAAAAATGATGGTCATATTTTGACAGAGATTGCATTAAATGTGTAGATCACTTTGGCTACTGTAGACATTTTAACAAGACAGTGTTTGTTCTTCCAATCCATGAGTATGGAATATCTTTCCATTTCTTGTGTCATCTTGAATTTCTTTCAGCAATGTTTTATAATCTTCAGAGTATAAGTCTTTTACCTCCTTAATAGTGTCCATTTTATTCTGTGTTCATCTAAACTCTTGAATGAAATGAATAAAGGACAAGCATTCCTTCTCTCCACTGTTAGAATTTTCATGTTCCTTTCATTGGCCTACTAAACTCAATATTTCTTTTGTGATACTATTCCCTGTCCTATGTCTCTAAATTCTTTGCCGCACAAAGGTAACACTTGACTTGTGGTTTTCATTGTTATTTCCTAATTAATCCTACACAAATCATTGATTATCATAGCATAAAGTAAGCCTCTTCAGGACCCTACCTTTTGTTAATCACTATTTTATCTGCTCTGTATTGTTTCTTTGATAATACTAAAAACAATTAGAAATTATCACTTTCCCCTTGAATTATTGTTGTCTATTTCCTAATAGAAAATAAACTTCATAAGGTATGAATTTTGATGCTCTGTTTACTACTCCCACACTCTGCCACAACAGTGCTGGCACTTAATAGACTTTATGATGGAATGATGAATGAATCCTTCATTTAATAACTAATTAGTGTATGGTTAGATCTTTCTGATCTTATAGAAAAATGGTAATTTGTACAATAAGCTGAAAAATTTCAAGTATAACAATCATGATCCCAAGTTTATTTTCTTTTTAAACATTTTAAGAAATTTGCTTTCAATTAAGACATAATTGGATTTTGTGGATGGACTTGGTTTATTCACATAATTATAAATTATGAATACATGAACTGTTAGTCGTGTCCCTATTTACCCTGGTATCCATTGTTGATTATAACTTAGAACTCAATGGCTTGGCTCCATTTTGTCTTGATGCTTATATAAGTTTTAGTACTCAATCTCATAAAAGCTTTATCTTATTCTATTATTTTTCACTGGAAAACAGTATTTGAAAGATGCAACATAGAAGTGACTTAAATTTAAACCTTTGATCAAAATGTACCATGACTATATGCACATAATTTTCTTAACTATAATGCCAAAAATATATTAATTTGAAATAACATTTTCCTTGCTCTCAATGAAAAAAAAATCTGAACTTTTCCTACATTAAAAAATAATAATAAGACTAAGAGCTCCAATACTATCTTGATGTGTATTGGCTTTCAAACAGCAAATATTTACTGGGGCAACTGGGTGGCTCAGTTGGTTGAGTGTTCAATTTTGGTTCAGGTCATGATTGCATAGTTTGTGAGTTCAAGCCCCACATCAGGCTCTGCACTGACACTACAGAATCTGCTTGTGATTCTTTCTCTCTATCCCTCACCCCCCACCTCTACTCCCCCCCCAAATAAATAAACTTAAAAAAAAAAGTACATATTTACTTTTAAAGCCAAGCCTATTGGTGTATACGTGATTTGACTGAAGCAATTCATTGAGGTTTGCAGAGACCTAATTTCTATCACTATATCCTGCTTTTAAGTAGTCATATTCTACATCTGTATCCATTATTGACAATGGTTATATGTATGTACTACTTTCTCAAGCCCCATACAAAGGGTTTAACACAAAATTTGTCATTTCTTTTTAAACAAATATCATTTCCATACTGCCACAGTGAATGGAGATAGCTTGGGTAAATTTAATTTACAGAAATTAAAATAGAACGATCATATTGGCCAATGGTGCACTCCCCTTTTCACTCTTTTTTCCCCTACCAGAATAAAGAAATTAATTTGTATTTTTTTCTTTTATTTCTCCTATCTAAACCATGTGAAGATTGTAATAAAGAGTAAAATATATTTAAATCAAAAATTAAAGAGTGAGCAAGAAAATCAAGTTGCCAAATCAGTAAATACACTAAAACTAGTCACTTCGTAATTGAAAGTTGTCTGTCCTTTAAACAAGACAGGAATAAACATAAATAACTTAAAAGGCACTGAATTATACATGATGCATTGTTGAGAACTTTATGTAAATTTTGAAACTGCCTATGAGAAACTTACCATTTAAAGCAGACACATTAGGGACACCTGGGTGTCTCAGTCTGTTGAGTGTCCACCTCTTGATTTTGGCTCAGGTCATCATCCCAGGGTTAGAGGATCGAGTCTCCTGTTGGGCTTTGCACTGAGCATGGAGCCTGCTTAAGATTCTGTCTCTCCCTCTGCCTCTCTTTCCTGCTCTTGTTCTGTGTCCCTCTCTCTAAAATAAAAATAAAGAACAATAAAATAAAAAATTATTAAAAGCAGACACATTAATAAGATGAAATCATTGCCAAGTAGGAAGTATTGTATTTAACTGGAGGATGTCATTTACTCAGAACTCCCTTAAAAATATTGGTCTTGTGGGGAGCCTGGGTAGCTCCATCAGTTAAGTGGCCAACTTCAGCTCAGGTCATGATCTCGTGGTTCATGAGTTTGAGCCCCATGTCGGGCGCTGTGCTGATAACTCAGAGCCTGGAGCCTGTTTCAGATTCTGTGTCTCCTCTCTCTGCCCTTCCCCTGCTTACACTCTCTCTGTCTCTCAAAATAAATAATAATTTAAAAATTGAAAAAAAAAAAAACACTGGTCTTGATCTCTACCACTCTACCACAGATATCTTCTGTAATATAACCAGAGAATGAAACACACATACATGGCTAAAATGGAAGTCAAGGCCATCCCAAATTCAAATAATTCAAGCAAATTTGGAGTGGACAAAACTTGTTACTAGGTCTTCAATTAGAATTTTCTTCTCTTTGCATATAACTTTCCTCAAATTAAACAGAACAAAACAAAACAAAACCTTGGTAGACAAGATGGCCTCTAAATATCTTTCATGTTCTCACATCCTAGGTAAGAAGCAAAATGAGGTCATATTGGAGCAACTTGAATTCAGTATTGCCAGGCAGTTTATTTAAGTAATCATTTTCCTTTACTATTTCTAAAAATGGTTGCAAATAAAATAATGTAGAGTGTGGCTTTCTTAGAATTCTATTAATTGGACATTTCTATTAACTAGCATGGAGGGTGAAAACCTCTTAGTTGCATACTTTAAATTCCACATAGAAGAAACAAGTACTGAATAAATATACTAATATTGACAATATTATAAGCAACTTGCAGGCTGTGACCAAAAAAAAGATTCAACCTGATTTGTTACTTCTTCTATTGACATAATATAGAGATACTGCAAAGTTCTAAGTCAAATAAATATTAAATATATATTTACTGTGCTTGTAATGGTAAACATTTCAAATTCTATTTTCTTGAAATATTTATATACAGAGTATATGCTGTGTTATAGATACCAATCTAACTATTTACCCTGCCAGGTAAAACTCTTATTTTTATTTTGGGTTTCAAGATATAGAATCTAAAGCAGTAAACAATGAAACCATGAGGTAATATTCCAAGATCTGGGGGTCCTTTTCATGTGTGTTGTGATCCCTGAAGCCCAATAACACAGTAAGAACTGAGCCGGATTTTTATTCATGGCTCTCTTAACTATTTGATTGGCAAATAATAAGGTTTCTCTAATCATTAGCCTGCCCATCCAAAACTGGAGGTAAAAATGCTTGCTTCACAGAGAAGTCAGAATAATTAAATGATGAAAAAAAAAAAAGAATGTAAAAATGTATGTAAGTAAACTACTAAATGACATTGAAAACTGTAAAGTGACATTATTTCTAAATGGGCTCATTATATGTAAGCCCTAATTACTAAACTCATATGTTTACAATTCCTTCCTTTTAGTTTTTTAAAAATTTTTATTTAGTTTTGAGAGGGAGGGCATGAGAAGGCGGGGGGCAGAGAGAAAGGGATACACAGAATCTGAAGCAGGCTCCAGGCTCTGAGCTGTCAGCACAGAGCCTGACACAGGGCTTGAACCAGTGAACCAGATCATGACCTGAGCTAAAGTCAGACACTTAACAGAGTGAGCCACTCAGGTGCCCCATGCATATTCCTTTCTTTTAAAGTGTAATTAAATTTCTTCTTCATCAAAAAATATAAAATGAATTTATGCATCAGTACTTCATTTCATATTTGTGGAAAGGAAGCTTTCTGTTTAAAGCATTGTGAAAGTAAAGATAACTTTACTGAAAAGTAAGTGCTTCCCCCCCAACCCCCTGCAAGGATATATAGAAGAGTTTAGGCAGGAAGGATATCTTTCTCATCTTTTATTGTATGCAGTTCTGAACACAGAGCCAGGTACTCAATAAATGATTGTTAATATGGAATTTAGGAGTTAACCAGAGGCAAAAAAAAAATTGAAAGCCCTCATGGTCCAATCAACAAATTTAATGCCACAGTAGACAAGTCAGTTAAACTGTCTTGCTCTTTTTTCAAAATGAGAGAAACATGATTGTATATATCTAATTGCTGTACCCCCATTCCAGGGTATTACAGTTTTCTGAGAGATATCTTGATACACTGACAGCTTCACTGAAAACAAACTCTCAAAAATTTATTTTTTATGGTTAATTTGTTTTTCCACATGTCAAAATAAACACAAAGAAACTAACAAAAGGAAATAAATTTTTAATATTTATGCACATACTTTGCTATTTAGTTGTAAATAGGAATTGAGTTTTCTACCTCTAGGAAAGGGCAGTTAACTGACGGCTGCCTTTACTGTTTGATGTTGTTGATTTTGATGTTACCTTTGAAAAGTTCTTCTCTGGGAAGGGTCATATCTTCTCCAGTTATGGGTGAGTTTTGTCACCAAATGCACAAAATATGAGGAACTGGTATTTCCCATTAGGAATGTACAATGAAACTGCTTCTATCTGTGACTCTTCACCCCACTAAAAAATAAAGTAACAAAGGCTCTAGGGATGAACGTGTTCTATTATTCTGTAAGGACAGCAAGATGAATAAGAAAGATAAAAGTGGTTTTACTTCAAAAGTCTATTTTTAATAGTTGTGTGTGTTTTCACTTATTTCTTCTCTTTGTCTCTTGACTATTCAGACTTGAATTCATTGTTTCATATGCATTAGAATTTCTTTTCTACCTTGGCATGTAGAGTTGATGAATTAGCTTTATTTTAAAATGTTTAGGTCGAACCAGTGCCAGTTGAACTAAAATCATATGCTTCAAACCATTATACTTTTGTAATGAAGATGTATTCAAAATATAAAGGCCCCAGAGGTTCACTTACATTAGCATGATCAGTCTCAAACAAAAGATGCACGCGCGCGCGTGTGTGTGTGTGTGTGTGTACTACTTATTCCATAAAGGGCTACTATTATTCTGCCATGCCTTTTGTAAAACATTTCACTTATACATTATTTTATAGTAATCTCTTGAGGTATTATCCTCAGATATTAGAGAGGGTGACCACCTAGCCCAAGGTTACAAAGTTAGTAAGTGACAACTCTTAAGGTTTAAACTCAGGTCTTGGACCCAAAGTCCATGTTCTTAACCTCTGCACTTTCTTTACCTCTATATTCAGGAGATTGCTCATGGGGTAGGAGAGTCCAGGCACTAAAATACCCTCTCGCAGCCCCAGTACCTTCCTTATCTTTACTAAAAGATGAGTGTCTTAAGAAGACTTTTTATTGAATTTAAAACTCTTCATCCCATATACATGCCTGCAGTTCCAGTTGAGAAGGGATTTTACATCCATTATGATGTATCATTCTTATTTTCCTTTGCATCAGTTTTTGTGGAACGGCTTCCTTTATTCCTGGCTCTCTTAACTATTGCTCTACATGTGATTTGTGAAATGGCTTTCACATAAACTTGCTTTCACTAATTGGTGAGCAGGTCATTCGACTACTATTCAATGAGAATATTAGATGGAAAACATTGTAGATATTCTGAGAAGAATAAAATGGGAACCTTACTCCAAGGAACTTGAAATTAGTTACCTTGATTTACCTGCAGTAACAAATAATAATAAAGTGAACAATGGGAAAGCGCAGCAATGCAGAAGCATGCAAGGATCCCTGGGTTCATGAGCACAGAAGCACAGAAGGCTTTGAGGGTATAAGAGGCATGGAGAGATGTCTTGGATTATTTGATAAAAAGAGAAGGGAATTTCTAAATGATGAATTGGATTAGTCATAGCACAGCATCCTCAGTGTGCATAGCACACATTTAGAGGGTGACAAATGACTCAGTGTACTTGAAGCATGACATTCGTGGTCAGTTGTGGAACAAGGCAAGCTAAAGAGACACCAGGTCATAGGGGTCTTGACTGCACCAGTGGGGTGTTTGCGCTTGTTCCCGTGAGGCATAGAGGGGTTTGGTGGTAGGTAGCAAACATCTCATCTGTATTTTAGGAAAACAAAATCCTATGGAAAGGGATTAGAGAAAAGAAAAATGGGAGGTTTCCCATGTTCTGAAAAAGCATAGCAAAAAAGCTCACAATTGCGAAGGAAGGAAAGGAAAGGGCAGAGGGAAATTGTGGAAATAGCACTGTGTGAATGTGCTCTGATCATCGTGCCTTCAGAGGATTGGCAATAGTCAGAGTGTGAAGTGAGTAAAATGAGGCTTTCTACATCCTCCTCCTATTTGCTTCTCACCTCAACACTTGTTTGTTCCTTTGAATCCTTCCCCCTCTAGCAGCCAATGGGCAACCCAGCCTGGCTTGGGCTTTCAAGTCATCAGAGGGAGATGCTCTAACAATGTCACACTGCTTGATAGCAGTTGAAATAGGCACCCTTCCCAAGGAGGGGGTTTATAATGATGAGATTGTATGAAAGGCTTTCTGGATAGGACGAGATTCGATAGTTGTTTTAGCTTGGGTTTTCTTCCTCTTTCCCTTACTTCACGTGATTTGTGTACCTTAGTTCAGCATGTTCTTTCCTCAGGTCAGAGACCAAAGGGGCACAGTCTGGAACCCTTGGCCATATCCATGTGCTCTCCTTGGCTCTTGGTAAACACATTTTGCAAACTATACTGGTGAGGCTCTTTATCTCTAGAGTTTCTGCCCTGTGCAACTTCTGGGGTCATTGATCATAGAATAATTCAATAGAGCACAATATATTTCATTTTATTTTATTTTATTTTATTTTATTTTATTTTTTTAGAGAGAGCACACATGCAAATGAGTGAGGGTTGGGAGAAGTGGAGGGAGATTGAGACAGAGAGAGAGAGAGAGATAGAGGGAGGGAGAGAATGAATGAGAATTCCAAGCAGGCTCAACACTTAGCACAGAGCCTAATGTGGAGCTGATCTCACACACTGTGAGATCATGACCTAAGCTGAAGTCAAGAATGAGATGCTTAACTGATTGAACCACGCAGGTACCCCTGGATCAAAAAATAGAGCTTCCACTACTGTCTCTTGCTTTTTCCTGTCCTTGACCCCTTCACCAACCTAGGCTCATCCCACTATTCGGCTCCTCTCCTTCAAATGTTCATCTTACTCTCCCTTTTCCACACTATGAACCCTAGGAAAACATGAAATCACTTACAAGCCAAACAGAAAAGTGGCTATTTTTTTTAATGTTTTTAGATTTATTTTTTAAGGTAACCAAGAGAGAAAGAGAGAGAGTGTGGGGGAGGGGCGAAGAGAGAGAAAGGGAGAGAGTCGCAAGCAGGCTCCACACTGTCAGTGCAGAGCCTGATGGTGGGCTCAGTCTCTGGAACCATGAGACTATGACCTGAGACAAAATCAAGACACTTAACTGACTGAGCCACCCAGGCACCCCAATGTGGCTGTTTTTGATTAGGTATTAGGCATAATATAATCAACTTTAAAAGTCCTGACTCTGTTTACTTCCTCAGGGTTTGTTTGTTTGCTTTATTAAAGCATCTGTTGTCCAGGACTGTTTCTAAAAATAATCTTAGTGATGAATGTTTCAGAATAACCAGTCCCCACCAAAGACAGAAGGCAGCATGACATCTTTTAAAGGAAGAAAAAATTAAGTATAGGAAAGCAAAGACTGACCATTTTAAAGAATGAATATATGTTTCCACATTACTTCAATTACCATCAACACATCTTTCCAGAACAGTTGGTTAACATCACGGGCTTCCCCACTAGGATTCAGCTTCACAATTGTAAGTAACAACCACAAGGGTGGGGTGGGTGGGCAATAAACTAAAAGAAAATCCTTGATTTATTGTTAAACAAATGCAACATTCTTTTTTTTTTTTTCCTTCCTTGTCCCTCTCTTCCATATCGCAAGACTAGGAAGATAAATAACAGCAGGTTTAATACTATTGACAGAAGCCTTTCTGCTGTGTAAACCTGCTTTCTCTGCAAATGCATCATGGCCATAGGGGACAGTGAGAGCAAGATTGAAGATTCATTAATATATCCCCATAAGCAAAGAGCAAATGAATCTCATTCTTGTCTCTCAGAATATGTAGAATGACTCACTCAACCAGCTGTCTAGATCCCTTCTGGCTGGAAATATAAGAACTGGAATTGAATAATCTCATATTAAAAGATGAGGAAAAAATACAAATCTACTGTATGTGTTTATATTGTAGAATGTCATTGTATCTAATTGCAGATGTACTGTAAAATATTCACTTTATTGAGATTATTATATGATTAGGCATAAGTTCTTTGTGGAAATATTTTATTTTATTTTCAGACTGAATTTTGTGGTTATGAAAGTTACCAAAGATTGTGATAGGGTGTGACACTTCTATTGCTTCTTTATTTCTAAATCCATTATTGGTGAAAGATGGAAGCTGTTGAAATGGACTGAGTTATTCTTCCCCTAGCTCCTTGCACTTAGACTAAATCCACACATTTTTGTGCTTCTTTATTTTAGTGAGGAAAATCCTACATATGAAAGGACATAAGAGCTGCCATCTGGTCCTGGTGATTTTTCTACATCTTGTTTATCTATTAGGTGTAGAACATCTTGTACATTAACCACTATTTGATCTAATAACTCTCATCTGTTTTTCTTGCCTGTTTTCAAAGACATTTAGCAAATGATACTCTCTCAAGCATGTATCTTAAAAAAGGAGAAACAAATAATTTATGTAATGTCTCAGCTTACCATCTCCCCTCATAAAAGGCAAGGAAGGAATGTCCATTCTTTCACTCGTTCTTTTTATACGACAGCACCCTCTATCCTGTTTGTCAGTTGGGTCCCGAGGCCTACCTTCTCAGTCTTTTCATTGTTTTCCTGGCCTTATTTGTGAATGAAGAAGTAACATATTTTTATAGTGAAGAAATTGTGTTGTATTAAATGGAAACCAAAAAAAGAAAAAAGCTAAATACATGTCTGACTGATGGAATTGAGATAATATTCTTTTTTCAATTATCTTTCCTCATTTTCTAAAACTATCATATATTTAATTTTTAATTTTAATATTTTTTCATCTTAGAAATGCCACTCATTTTGAAATGCTTATTTAATCACTCACAAATAGCATGGGATGCCTATTATGTGCCAGGCTCTGTGTTGTGCTGTGAGAACACATGTTAAGAAAACAGGAAAAGTTTATCTCACATGCAGAAAATAATCTAGTGGGAAAACTAGAATAAGGTAAAAATCTCACGCTTAATCATATAATTGCATTTATCATAAGTGTTGTGAGGGAAACATATCAGATGCTATGGAAGGAGAGTATAGCATTTTATTGAAAGGAACAAGAATTCAATTAAGATAAAGAGGTCATTTTTGGAGCAAATGTGTATGTTGAAAACATTTCTGCTATAGATAAATTTTTGTGCAACTGTTGATTAATAGCATAAATCTTTCCAATTAGAATTCAACTTCAAATTAGGAATAACAGCCCAAAAGAAACATAATCATAAAAGACTCCTGTTTTTTTCTCTGTTTTTGTCTTTTTTCTAAGCCATGTAAGACCTATCAAAGTTCTAGTCTAGAACATCAGGGAGAGCTTCCCTGGAGAAGTGACTTCTGATTTTACATCAAGAGACCAAGTGGAAGAGAATGTCCCAACATAGGGATGATCAGTTTGAAGACCCTGAGGAAGAAAGAAAGATCTTGCATTTGTGAAAAATGAAAGGGCAGTTAGTTGAACCAGAGTGAACACATGGCGCAAAGCACATCTAGAAGGAGAGACAGGAGTCAGGTAATGCTGAGCTTTGCATCCCATAGTAAGCATTTTGGTGTTGATCTTGAGTGATGTGGTGTCCCTGAAGGGTTTTAAACTGGGAAGTTGTTGTGCACACAAGGACAACAAACATGCTGGGACAGCATTTTGGGAGTTTTACCCCAAATTTAAATCATGAAGTTAGTCTCAGTAGCAGGTGCAATTGTATTCTAGAATACAGTGGTGTAGCAAGTCCAGATACCAAACTTCAGGAGGAATCCTTTATCCGTGGGGCTTTGGAATTGCACAAGCTGGGAAGCACTGTGTGACCAACAACAGAAAAACAATGATAGTATAAGGAGGCAGAAGTTAAGGGGTGCCTGGGTGGCTCAGCCAGTTAAGCAGCCAACTTCAGCTCAGGTCATGATCTCACATTTCATGAGCTCGAGCCCAGTGTCTGACAGGCTCTGTGCTGACAGCTCGGAGCCTGGAGCCTGCTTCAGATTCTGTGTCTACCTCTCTCTCTGTCCCTCCCCAACTCACACTCTGTCTCTCTCTCAAAAAGATAGATAAATATTAAACAAAGAAAAAGAAAAAAGAAATTTGGCCCCAGCCTTATCCTGCATTCAGGTATGGGTGTGATTTGATTAGGGAACTAGGGTTCCCAGGTGTATGATGTGAAAGTAAGTAGTAAGATTCTCCACATTATTGTCCTTGTTTGGGGAAGCGTGGGCCCCTCCCTTGGCATAAGGGGGGCCTAGAGTTCAACCCTTATGGTTGATCACAATTTAAGCTCAAGGCCTTACCCAATTCCCATGGATCTTTACTGAAGGTCCAGGGAATCTCTATGGGACAAGCTAAACCTTACCTCTCAGCAAAGACTAGCTTAATGTTGTGTTTTAAGTTAATCACTCTGGGTATTTTTTTTTTTAATAGTTTATTGTCAAGTTGGTTTTCATATAACACCCAGTGATTCTGGGTATTGTTTGACAGCAGATTGGAGATGGCTTGAATGGACATGGAACACTTGACCATTGTAATAGGCAGGAGGTGAGAGCAGTTAAATTACCATAATGTGAATATATATGTCAATGGAGTTTAGGAGATTGTTTGAGAATTGGCCACATATAATAATGACCTAGTTGTTGGGGATTAGGAAAAGAGAAGTGACTGAGCTGACTCCCATATTTCCAGCATGAACTGGATGTATGGTGCTTCATTTCCCTGAGGTGGAGGACCACTGTGTGTTCACAGCATCTTTCCAGTCTCTTAGAATTAACCTAAGTAACTGCCTTCAGGGCTGACATTTATCTTCTAACTTTCAGCCTTGAGGTATGTCAGTATAGAAAGCATGCTATAAATCCATTAGGTTACTCTTGTCTTATGCAAGTGTAGATTTAAAGTAAGACCAGGCGTCACAGTTGGTAGTTTCACCAAAGATGTCATTTTTGTTTTTTGTCCCCAGCCCACCAGTGGGACTTCATGAATTTCAGAGTCACGGGAGCTTAGAAGCTGCTATTTGCCTCCTTCATCTCCGATCTCTCTACTCTTTGTCCTGACCTACCCTCCATCAACTTCCCACTTACCCCAAGTCTGGAAATTTAACTGCCTATAGGGAAAGAGTGACCATTAGTACAATATGTACTAAACCACAGCTTTGAAGTACTTTTTTATAGTTATAATATGTTCCCTGGATGAACTGCTGTGTGTGTGTGTGTATAAAACTGGTGACTGTGTATTAAAATAATTTTTTTCTAAGTGGAAAGATTATTCCTCTGTAATGCAATTCTCAAAATTTTAATATATTGTTTCATTCTTTGGTGATAATCCCATCTAAGGCTCCTTAAGCTTTAAGAGCACTTGAATAGACAGTTTGAGATATTTATTTTCTCTCTACTCTGTTGAAAGACTTGATTGATTGTGGTAAGACGGGTTCTGAAATGGATATTTCAATAACTCAGTAGTAGATGTCAAAGCACTTACATATATGTGTATTGTGCAGGTGTCTCCTGAATTTAATAAGAATTAAAGTTTTTAGTGAAAAATATTTAAGTTACGTTATAACACTGAGTAGAGGCTTATAGGCTTATTCTTTACAAAAAGTGGTGCCTGTAATTGTTTAAGCAGTGATTGAATTAGTGTGATCTACTAAAAAATATGATGTGGTTTAGCTATATTTATGGAAAAGGAGGTCATCAATTCCAAACTTAAATTCATCTTTAAATTATTACATGTCCCTGCATTAAAAAATGAGATAGACTGTGGCAAAAAATATATATACCTTAAATATTGTATCTCCTCTATTTCTAGTTCCACTCTCCTGTGCAGCATAGATTAGTGCCAGAATAAGTTGCCAGTCAAACATTATCTTCTACCCATGTTAACTAATGCAAAAAAAGACAGGCAAGATCAGGAAAAAAAGAACACTTATTCTTATATAATGTGTGGTCACTTGCTTGGTTCAGGTGAACAGGTCTTAATTAGCAGAAACTCCCTAAGTACTATCAATAAAGATGCTCTTGCATCTCCCAATCCAGCAGGCAGCATGTGAAGTTCAAAGGAAAGGCAATTTTAACAACCTCAGCTCTTCAATTTTGAAAGAAGATTTAGAGAGAACTCTAAGTTAACTGATTGAACCCAGCCTTGAAAATAGAGAACAGGCAGTAAGAAAGTGCAAGTGTCTTATACATATAAGACTTCTTTTTTTTTTTCTTTTCTATGATTGCTCCAAAAGAGAATTAATTTTATTATTGATATTGGGAATTCTGGAAGTATGTCTTGATAATTAAGATGGCATATATAAAGTATGCTAACGATTTGATGTGAGGAAGGCAAATAGGTGCCTATTCATCCTAGATACATGGATCTCAAAAATGGCCTACATGGCTCTTTACTCAAACCTCAGACTGGAGGTCCCTGGAGGTGAGAAGAAGTATCTGGAGATATACCAGTGCTCTTAAACCCACAAAACGGTAGCACAATATTAAAGTAGCATTATCTACATTCTTTTTTTTTTTTACATTTTTAAATTTATTTTGAGAGAGAATGAGAGAGAGAGAGATAATGCAAGTGGGAGAGAGGTAAAAAGAAAGGGACAGAGAGAATCCCAAGCAGACTTGCTGTCAGCGCAGAGCCTAAGAAGGGGCTCGATCCCAAAAACCTTGAGATCATGACTGGAGCCAAAATCAAGAGTAGGACTCGACTGAGCCACCCAAGTAACCCCTTATCTATATTCTAAGAAAAGGAACAAACTAACAATTGCCTAATATCACTGAATGTGAAAGAACATTTTAGACTATGAATATGAATCTTCTTGAAATTCACAAACTACTTTGATGTATCAAAGATTTACTTTTCAGGCGGGTCAAATTATTTTCCACATATGCATCTTAATACATAGAGTGTCTTTGTCATTATAATGTAGATGCTATCCTTGTTCTAATTAAACTAGCACTAAAATGGGAACCTCTGATATACATGATGAAATTGTAAGGTCTTTTCATAGGCTTTAACAGGGCAATATTTGCCTTTATTTAATTTATACAGACATTGTGATTAGGGTCAGATTAAGACTTCTGAGGACTTTATATAGTGAAAGCATTATGGTACTCCCTGCCCCATCCCAGTGGTAAATATTAACAATAGTCAAACTGTTAGAGGTATGTTAGGAAGTACAAAAAACTTCTTTCCCTATGATGTCTGCATTGACACTTTTATATAGAAATCTAAGATATTTTTAAACTATTATTATTAATCAACATCATTACTACTTGCTATCCTGTGTTTTGCTGATATTCTAAATGGTTGCCTGTTTTATTTTTGAACTACCCAGCAGATGATTTGCTTATTACCCTGTATCTTTTATAGCCTATCCTTTCCTATCAATTAAAAAAGGAAGTCTCTAGAAGTGTGAGAGACAGCCAGCTGCACAGCGGCAACGTCACCAACTCCTACCTCATCTGCTTCCCTGATTCCTACCCTTATTATTGCTTCAAAGTTAAACCTTTTTTAAAACATTTTTAATATAGTTTATTTATTTTTGAGACAGAGAGAGACAGAGCATGAGTGGGGGAGTGGCAGAGGGAGAGGGAGACACAGAATCTGAAACAGGCTCCAGGCTCTGAGCTGCCAGCACAGAACCTGATGGGGGGCTCAAACCAATGAACCCGCTAGATCATGTCCTGAGCTGAAGTCAGACCTTTAACTGACTGAGCCACCCAGGAGCCCCAAGTTAACCCTTAATATTATCACTTTTGGAACCATTTCTTCCTGTAAGTAATTTTCATACTGGTTTACTTTTTATTCCATCTTGATTTTTAACTTTGTGTTATATCAGCATTACTACATCTAGTGCTTTACAAGCAGTCAAAATTCTAAGTGTAGCACCAATCAATAAGTCGCAAAGTTAATTGTGCAAAGTAAATTATTTGACCAGAAATAAATAATAAATTGAAAGAAATCAGTGTTGGGGCGCCTGGGTGGCTTAGTCGGTTGAGCGTCCGACTTTCGCTTAGGTCATGATNTCAAACTATGCTTTGCAGTTTTTTGCACATGAAGTCATCGTAAGTTCTATTTCTGGGATAAGAATTTGGGATGATCTAAGATACTTCTACTTCATTCCAGGACAGAAAATAGAATAAAAATATATTTTTTTAAAAAAATCTGTTTTTCATTTCTCTCTAGGACTTGATATCTGGTCACTTCTCTAGGTGCAGCAGAGCTCTGCTCTAGATTTGACAAAACTGAAAATGGAAGTTAAAGGCTGGTGTCTTTGGCCACATAGGTCTAATGCCCTTCTCACCACTGCTGTTTCCTCTCCTGTCTTCTCTGTTTTCTCTTCTGGCTCCCTTACCCTCCTCTTCTTTCTCCTCAACTTCCTTCTTCCAGGTCTTCCCACTATCTCTGCCCTTCTCACATGTACTTTTTCTTTCTTCTTTCTCTCCCTTCCCCCCATTCCCTCTGCTTTCACCACTCACCTGGGTTTGCAGCCCCTCCTTGACAGCTCTGGCCCAAGTATGTGTGTCCTTCCCTTTTCTTGATTACACTTGACAAAAGATAGCTGTCATTTTCCAATACTTTTCGTTAAACACAAAGGAAACACAGGAGCAAGGAATACTGAGGCATGAAAAATGTTCTGCTTATAAGGTATAGGCTCCGGTTCCTTCTAATAGAAAACTTACTCATGGATCCTCTTTTATATTATTCTTGATGCTACAAGATGCTCAAACTTGAATCTGAAGGCAATGATACAGGTCAGCAGGCAGCTTGTTTGAATTATTTTCTTCTTAACTACATTCTCCACATGGAGATCTTACTATTGACTAAGAATTCTTTTCTATACATTTGGTACCTTTATGGTTTTGTTCTTCAAATGTTAACTGGAACAGTCCTGTTCATTTAAATATGGATAATTGTCTAGAAACCTCATTCCAGTGGACATACCAGTGTCTCCCAATATTCAAAAATTCCCTAACGCTTGTGATTTTACAGCCACATCGCCAACCTTCTACCTCTACTGAATTAGTTCAGTTTGTTGCCATCTCATTCTCCAGCATGATTTGTTTTTGTCCCACATATCAAGCTCAGAACTAGAATTTATTATTAATTTACCCCAAGTTTAAAAGTTCCCATGAGACCAAAGAAAGAAACAACTCATACAAGGTGTCTGTTTCCTACCTTGTGAAAATAGTGAGATTTACCTCCAAATGTGCAAAAACTTTAAATAGAATGTTAAGTATCTTTGTTCCTAAACACTGCTTGGATTATTTATGCAACACGAGATCTAGTTTTCCCAATTTGTACCTCAAACTTTCTGTTTTTATCTCTTTTCACTTCTATTCATTTTTCTAGTTCCTGCCTTCAAACAGTTCTTCCAGAATGTTTTTGCCTACTTTTGTTTTGCTCAAGTGTTGAAATTACCCCTTAGAAGGACCTTCCATAAAATATTTCAGGCTCTGGTTTCTTTTTGTGGCTTTCTATCCACCCCCACCCCCACAAATAGTAAAGTTTTTATAAGAACTTTCAAGTAAGACCTTTTTCCTAAACTGCTAAAGTTTCATTTTATCCTTACAGATCTAATATTTTTTAACATATCTTAGTAGAACAAAATACCAATTAATAAGAATTATACTTGCCCAGTAATTGAGGTATAACTTGATTTAAGTTCCAATAGTAAGATTGTGTACTAATCCAGTTTTTGGCATTTGTGAATAAAAAGTTCCTTACTATGCTTCTTACCCAGTTTTTAGTTGTCATAAAATGAAATCCTGGCCAGATTGTGTGGGCTATCTTTGTTGGATACTTAAAATAAAAATAATGACCCAAACCACTTTTCTCTCAAAAGAGAACACAGGGGATTTATCTGATGTTAAAATGATAAGCGACTACTATAGCAATACTGTCATAACATCCCCAAATATCCCAGTCCATACCGCAGTGAGGCGTGTATCCAGATTTACTCTGCCCTGAGGAACTACCCCAGAGTTCTCTCCAATTCTCTGGAAAAGTTCTTGTAAGGTGTGGCAACTCACAGTCCCTCATCCCAATAAGAAAACCCGAATTTTCCTTACATGGCACAGTTTTTATTATTGTTTGAAGAACACAAACCATGGCAACATTTATTCATTTCAAGTGCTGCCTTGGGCAACAACACAGATCAGGAACATCCAAAAGAAGTGGATAAAGGCAGATCTTTAGAGCAAGTGGAAGTCCTGATTGGCTGAGTCAGTTAAAGGAAAATGATAAGGGCAAAATTATTAAAGACATTTCAAGAAGAAAGAATCTTAGGATAAGCTTTTACCAC
Organism: Crocuta crocuta; assembly: GCF_008692635.1. Classification (NCBI taxonomy): domain Eukaryota; kingdom Metazoa; phylum Chordata; class Mammalia; order Carnivora; family Hyaenidae; genus Crocuta; species Crocuta crocuta. The sequence continues at coordinate 109,496 of NW_027530359.1, forward strand.
GGAAATCTTTCTTCTTATTTTTGGTCCAGAGGCCTAAAATTAACCTCCTTGGATACAAAGAAGTTCTTCTACTATCAGTATTAATAGTAAATTTAAGTGCAGCAAGCCATATATGGAGGGGAAAAAAAGGAACTTTTTACAGAAAGGATTAATACAAAATACATTCAAATACACATGTCCTCATTTCCCTTAGCAGATACCCCATTGGAAAAAATGTTCTAGAAAATACAAGAGATCATAACAAATAATCCTCAAATAACTATCTTATATAATAGTATCTCTATACAAATACTCTGACTATCCTCATTTTGCAAATGAGGAAACAAATTCTAAGAGATATTTCTTTGCTTATCTAAAATAACCTATATAGGAAGTGGTATTTGAACTAAAATCTGACTAAATTCTTGGTTTTCTTCTCCAAATCACATGTGGATAGATTTAGAGATCATGTCAAGGAGAATACAGAAATAAATGATTTTTTTTCACTAACTCACAATAGTTTCTAGTTTCCTTAGAATCTTAATATGTAATTAATCTATTCTTGCTACTATGGCTATTTTTGATATCTGCCAACGTTGGCACCCATAGAGTATAAAACTGTCTTTACCTACATCTCTTATTTTTCTCTTTACCTACTTATAAATAAATAAATGATTCTAAATCTTTGTTGATTATTTTTCTATGTTTTTAGAAAAATATATCAGGTTCAAGGGCACCTGTGTGGTTCTATAGGTTAAACGTTTGACTTCGACTCAGGTCATGATCTCAAGGTTCATGAGTTTGAACTCCACATCAGGCTCCCTGGTGTCGGCACAGGGACAGCTTAGGATCGTCTGTCCTCCTCCCCTCCCTGCCCCTCCCGCAGTCGTGCCTGCTCTCTTTCTGTCTCAAAAATAAATAAACATTAAAAACTATAAAAAGAAAAATCCATCAGTTTCTTCCAAATATAAAACCATCTAGTGTTTTATTCAGAGAGAGAAAAAAAGAGAGGAATAAAAAAAAATCATGAAAGTGCCCATTTGAGTTTTTAGGGTTTTGTTGCTGTTGTTTTTGTTTTATTTTGTTTTTGGTTTAGACTCACCTTTCTCTTAGGTAGTATGGATACTAAGAGAAAGTAAGAGTAGAAAATTTTAAAATATTTTAAAAAAAAAGGAAGTGAGAGGGAAAAGAAGTGCTAAGGATCAAGACCTTTAGCTGGAACTGAGTGGGAAAAAATTACACACACACAAAAAAAACATAGTTTCTACTTCATTCTCTCCCTGTCTGTGGTCCATACCTCTTTGCTAATGGAGAAACCCACAGTTCCAGAACGAATACTCTTGCTCCTCCTCCCATCCTAATTGACTTCATGAGGGCTCCCACTAATGTCCTCTCTCTAGTATGGCATTACCATCTACCCCCCAGGGGACTTGAGGCAATTCTCTCTGCTCTCAATGTTGGCCATGCATAGAGAGGAAAGGAAAGACATTGAGGCGGAGAAAGGAGGTAATGGGAATAAAATGAAGAATCTGAGCGAGAATCATTTGTGGAGAAACTGTGTCATAAAAAGAGAGGTAATATGGCAGAAACTGAGGTAGTTGGGGCATTAGGTTTGGTCAGGTGGTGAAGGCCTAGGGTTCTGTGGAAATACTTTGGAGGCTTCATTTCCATTGTATTTCTTTGGCAGCGTTCTGTGTGTATTTTCCAGAAGCATACTTAATGTGTCCTTGGCAGAGCAAGCTGATGTCAGTGACAATCTCAATATTACCACAAAGATATGAATAAAGCCTAGATCAGGGATTAAATTGAGGGTTTCCTAATGAAGATGAAGAGCCAGGGACAGATGCATGCTCTTTGGTAAGAGTGGGTCAGCATTCTTGATTTAAGCAGAGAAAGCTAATGAAAAAGGACTTCAAAATTAACTCCCAAGTGAAATAGTGACATTATTCACAGCAATGAGGAGGTTGTTTATATGAAGTGACTATCCAGATAGGTTGTGGAGGATGTGCTGCCCAGGGCAGGAAGGGCAGGCTCAGAGGACTCCTCTGAGATAACTTGATGCCAGCCCTTGTTTAGGATTCAGCTGTTTTTCCTCTACTCATCCCCTCTCCTACTTCTCCCTTCTTTCTTTGGAGTCATTTATTTCAATAACTTCAATTCCCTTTTTCTATGTTGTATCTTTTCATTGCTTCCCCTCTTGTTGCCAACACTTTATTATCCACCCATAACTCTAAGCCAGTCTCACATTTCTGGGTTTGGGTTTATCCGTGCCCTGATCTGAATATTTAGGTCTCTCCAAAATTCCCATAGGAAATTCTAATGTCCAATGTGATGATACCAACCCATGGGGCTTTTGGAAGTTACTTAGGTCATGAGGATGGAGTCTTCATGAGTTAGTGTTCTTCTAAAAGAAACCCCACAGAGCTCTCTAGCTCCTTCCACCATGTGAGGATACATGGTTGTGGACCTTCCAGAGGGCCCCTACATCACCATGTTGGCACCCTGATCTCAGAGTTCGCAGCCCCCCAGAGAAGTGAGAATTAATTTTTTGTTATAAGCCATCCAGTGTGTCTTTGGGTATAGCAGCCTGAACTGACTAAGACAATCAGTATAGCTCCCACAGCTATACTTTTGCATAGGACTGACCTTGGACCACTGCAAACAGAACTTACAACATCACAGGGACTGGTTTACCCAGTTAAATCTGTAAGATATGATTCTTTATGCTAATACAGAATTTGACAATAGGCATGTCATGAAAGGGTTAAGGATTGGGTTAACTTTAGTTCATCAATATAAGCTCTTTCCCAATTTGCTAGAAAACCAACTTCAGAGGCTAGAGTTGATAATGCATTAGGAAACAGAAAAGGAAAGGAAAGAGAGAAAGAGACCAGGGCCAGAGAGAATGGCAGTGACAAAGACGGAAATAAGGAGAAAGGCACATAAAGTGAACACGTAGTGAGAGATCCAAATGAATGATCAGTGTGCCTTGTCTCAGCCTCTCAATGACAGTGAAATTCAGAACAACTGGAAAGGTAAATGTGGCTCTCACAAAGGGAAGACTACTTAACATACCCATCCTTTACCCCTCTCCCTCTGCCCAGCTCTCTGTTATGAGGATGCATCATATGTACACAGAACAACTCTGAGGTCACTTCACTCCCACTGTCATTAGCAGGACACCACAATCGAAGCAGATAGGAAGAAGTATTTTTCTGGTGAATAACATTAACTTCTGTATCATGAACCTTATAAGCATGGGGTGGGAGGAGGTGTGGAGAGGGCCAGCCCAATTGAGACTTTTATTGGATTGGTAGGCTTTTAGCCAGGCCCTGCTGCTTTGAAAGCAAACAGCATCTTCCTACTTGCAGAGGTAATGGAGCTGTTAGAGCACTATTCAGGACTTTGAAAAGACCAGAACTCATCATACCCATAACAATGGACTACCCCTTAACCTAGTTACAAGGTAAGATAGAGCCTCCCCACTCTCCCTGGCTCCTAATACTGATTTCCCTGTGATGGAGCAGCGAGCTAATGAAGTCAAGCTGCATAAATCTTCCAGGAAGCCGACAAAGAGGAGGCAGAGAGAGGGAAAACAAGGAAACTGCAATAAAACAGAAAGAAGAAAGGACAAGAGTGAGTTTGAGAAAATACCAAAAGAAAGAAAAAGGACCCAATAGGCAACATTCTCCTGCAAGAGGAATAAGGACAGAAAGGGAGATTTAAAAGGAAGGGGAGGGAAGTTGGGTTGGTCTGAGATCATCTTTGCTGAGGACAATGGCTCTGCTTCAGCCTCACTGTTGGGTAGTTAGGTGTCATGCTTTCGTCTTTGTTCTTTGTAGTATAGTGTCATGGAATCATCTGTTTCTCAGCAAAGCCACTGTCACACATGGGGATACCTCATAGACCTGGACTACTTCTGGAAAGGGTCAAGGGGAGAAAGCATGTTGCCTTTTACTGAACAATGATTTAAAAGTATTAGAAGCAAAAACGGCATCCTTTCATGGGGTTGGGGAGAAAGGGACTTAACAAACTTATAGAGATTCTTTAATAACTCAGGATGTATTTCTTTACTCTTTCCACCACCCTCAAAGAGCCCGTAGTGAAGGGCCAAATATGAGAACAGAAATGTGTATTAAGTCAGCCACAGGTGGAGATGTGTGGCCTTGGCCTGGCTTTGGACTTCAGTATTGCGCACAATTGTGGACACTGTCCCTGCTGGCTGTTAGAAGAGCCCAGTACTGTCCAGGCTTCTCCCTCCATACCTGTGATCTGCAGTATGGCTTCTCTGTTGAGTTGTTATCCACTGTTGTGCTGTCTTTGGGGACAATACATAGAGAAAGAGAAAGAGCAGAGGCCAGGAAGGGAATAGGGAACAAAAAGGACGAACTGAAGGAAAACATCTCTAAATATTGTTCTACGCTCGCCACCAACTGCAACTCTGCCGTGTCTGTCTCCTTTCTAGATTGCATTACTCAGATTGCCTTTCCCTGTCTTATGTTGCACATTTTCCTTTGTCTCCAGGTTCTTGTATCTTCCTCATGCTTTTTTTCTTCTTTCTTTCTCTATTGTTGTATTTTTGTGGAACTTCAGTGTTGATTTAGTTTCTGCACCACACACTGTGAAAGATACAAAGAAATGTCTGGTGGAGGCTCTGACTTCTAGGCACTCATATAGTCAGGCTCATGAGACAAAACTAATAAACATGACCCATTTAACAAACAATAGTCTGATGCTAAGATGTGTGAGGGAAATATGAAGCAAAAAAGTGCAATTGTATTGTTCTTCATGCTCCCGGCTATGAGTGCAACTGCCCATGTTCCCAAACTGCTAAGTGGCTCTGGGCCAAGGTTTAAATCCATTTTACTCAGCCTGTGAAGGACCACTCAGAGTTTAATGTGTCAGCAAAAAAGAGAGAGTTTGGCACATATCCTCTCAAACATATTGTCAGGACCAGGCAGAGCTTTGGAACTCACTTTAAGCCTATAGGTTTGACTAATGGATGATGTTATATTATTAGAAAAGAAAGTGTTTCCATTTCTTACGTATTTCCTCCTCTTTTCTATAAATTAAGAAGGGAGAGGGAGAGGGAGAAGTTGCAATGAGCAGACGAAGGGGAAACATTCACACACACACACACACACACACACAAACACACACACTCACATTTACTCTAGGATGCACCTTTTATGGTTTAGCAGGTGGATTAGCAGGGGTATTTGTTCTGACACCCTACACCCAGTGTTGTGTTGCCTTCAGATTTACTGACCAAAACAAAGACAGGAAATCCATATCTTCCATAGCAGGCGTAGGAGGCTAGGAAATCAGTTCTGTGGTCAGGCCAGAGGAGAAACAAGATCAAGCAGATTCTCATCTTCTCTGGCCATAACTATGCCAGAGGGGATCAAAAGATATATTTTAGGTACCTAATGTATGCACTATCCTGGCCTTACTTTTGCTCCATCTCCTTTCCAAGCATATCTTGAATCTTGAACAAGAAAATCCAATTTGAATAGATGATAAAGACTTGAGACAGACCGTATTTTGCTGGTGACTACATGATGTGGTGATGAGGTGTTGTTTTCCAGTCTGATCCTAAATCCCTATGGCAGTCTTAAGGATCCCCTAAAACTGGTGCTACTTTTAATGATAAACATATGATGAATGACTTTTAGCAAACAGGTCTAGATTAAGGACTTTTAGCAAACAGAGCCAAATCTTTGGCATTAAGCGCACTCTAACTAATAAATAAAAAAGCACAAAACATCCTAACTTTCAAACTTGAATGGTGTTATTTTTTGGTACAACTGCATGAGCATTTCACTTGACTGAATATTCATCAGCTGGTGACCTAATTTTGTCATGCTGTGGATTGTACATCTATACCACAAAATTAGAAGTGGGTTGAAATGGTTCAAAGAAATTCAGTTTTCCCTAATCCTAAAACAGAACTCAAAATCAAGTTTGGAAGTTGAAAACATTTGAGCAACTATCTTTCTCCCATTTAATTAATTATGCACATGTCCTTACAGGGTTCCAAAATTTGACTCTTCCAAAGAGTGTACTTCATATAAGGAAGAACCAATGTTTTCTTTCTAATACGTTTAACACCAAGAATATCCCCAGAAGGTTTGTTTTCCTTGAACCTACAGCATGTTTCCAAATCCAGTGAAGAGATTCGATAACAAGACTGTAAGTTTGTTCTCAGCAGCTCTGCTTATCCATGCATTTTGCAGTTCACCTATCAAATCCAGGAGAGCAATCCTAACCTAGTGAACTAAGAGTCCGCACTGCTCCTCTAAGAAGGGGCCTCACTGTGTTCTCCAGAAGGTCCCCAGGTCAAGCAGCTATGAGAGATCAGAATCAACATAATTGGACCCAAAAGGATGTGAGAAAGCAAATGCTTTGCTTTCCCAAGAGTAAGACCAAAGAGAAAAGAGAGGTTAAAAGAACTCTAGCAAAAATAGATCTGGAAAAATCACTCTTCTCTCCTTGTCCAAAATCTACCTTTATCAAAGCTTAAGAGATTTCACCTCTAGATAATGTATTTAGCCTCCAAGCTAATCTCCCCACCTCTTATCCAAATGACAGATTGATTTTGAGATGTTAGGTAGGACCATATGAAATTGCCACTTCGGTAGGTCAAAAAAATGCCAAATACCGGCAATTTCATGTGGTTCACTTGGATTCTTCACTTATATAGATTTTTTTCCCTTGTGCAAAACTATAATGTCTCACTAATATCTTGTGGTTTAAAACCAAAAATATGAAATGTGGAATCCATAAGATCTCATCTCATGGATGATATGCCTCTTTGCCCCTTAGCCAGTAAAGACTTTTCCATAGTTCCCCCAATATGCTGCAAATTCTTTTCTTTTTAATTTTTAAAAACTTTTTTTTTAAGATACAGACAGAATATGACTGGGGGAGGAGCAGACAGAGGGAGGCACAGAAATCCAAAGCAGGCTCCAGGCTCTGAGCTGTCAGCATAGAGCCTGATGCAGGGCACAAACTCAAACTGTGAGATCATGACCTGAGTGGAAGTCAGACGCTCAACTGACTGAGCCACCCAGATGCTCCTATACTGCAAATTCTGCCTCTAAAATGTTTTTACTTTCTTTTCTTTCCTTCCTGCCTGCTTGCCTGCCTGCCTTTCTCCTTCCCTCCCTCCCTCCTCTGTCTTTCCCCTTCCTTCCTTCCTTCCTTCCTTCCTTCCTTCCTTCCTTCCTTCCTTCCTTCCTTCTTTCCTTCCTTCCCTCCCTCCCCCCCTCCCCCCTCTCTCTTTCTTTCTTTCTTTTTCTTTCTTATTTTCTCCACTCTTTCTATATACCCTGTACATCTCAAGTTTTCTTCAAGTATTTGTAGTGATTACTTGCAAGTAATACATATTTGCAGTGTGTATTAAGCAAGAAGATTCCCTGAAGAACTTAAACTTTCCTTTCCTAGAATATCCTCTCAAATATATGATTACACTTGGCTCAGCAATATGTGCATAGATTTATAGTGTTCTAGTAGATGTCAGTATTTCAAGTGTGAGTGCCTTTTGTGTGCCTGGCTAAATTTTAAGTACTTCCATTTATTTATTTATTTACTTATTTACTTGGCCCCATCTACCCAGAGTACCTGGAATAATTCTGAGACACCAAAGCAGACCACACTAGTTAAATTGACCTGTCTCCAACAGTTTATTTCTGTGTAGAAACCACAAAATGCCGATCTAGACACTGTGAGTAGCCTTTAAATAGGAACTTCCCTCCCAACTATCTGGGATGGCAATTTGTGAATACATATTGCTCCAGTAAGTACTGGTTATGGGTCATAAAAGAAAGAAAAATAACATAACAGCAATCAGCCAGACTCTCCTTCCCAAACCTGCCTCCAGTGCTGATTGTTCCAAATCATTACTTACCCAATCCGCCTGTTAGTAAAGTGCTAGCTAAAGACACACACCAGGCACCCAGGAAATTACTACTATTGGAGATGATGAAGCATCATCATAACAATAATGTCCAAAACTCGTTGAATGCTTTACTATATGCCAGGCACCAGTGTAAGTCCTTCAGAAGTCTTATCTCAATGAATCCCCACCAATCCCTATGAGGTCTGTGCACTTTTATGGTTGAGGAAATGAAAGCAGAAGTGACTAAGCAACTTCCTCAAGCTCATTCACTAAGAAGTGGTAGAGCCTAAACTATGTACCAGAGCTGTTCCTTGGATGGCATGCTGTTCTGGAGATCAGAGGACCTTTGTATATCAAAGTCCCACTCCAAGCTAAATGAATTGCCTAATATTTCAGAGCTACTCACTGGATGAGATAGAATCAAAATATAGTTGCTTTACTTCTGGTCGATGTTTAACCCAGTGCTGAGGTTCAGGGATGAGATAGGAAGAGGGAAGTTCAGGAGAAAGAGAAAGAGTTCTACTTTGGCCTCTTAGAAAAATATTTCATCAATTTTAAACCTTTATTATGGAGCCATTACTTCCTTTAGTAGACAGGAGAAATGTGGCTTTAAACTAGGAAACATAGAAAAGTGGGAAATAGGAGGCTTTATTCTAGACCAATCCTTCCTTTCTTGTGGAGACATTATAAATAGTTATAAATAGACACTATTCATATGTAATTTTTCCACTGGGTGTGGGCTTCCAGGGGCCTTTCAGAGAGTCCTGAAACTGCCCCAAATTGGAGTTGCTCCAAGTGTCATGGCAATTCAGGCTTTTGGTGATTTCAGTATTTCTAGATAATTAGAAAGAGTAGAAGTGCTTTTTAAGACAGATGCTAGTGAACATATAACAAATTTGAGTAGTCCCGTTATGTAGCTTAGGGAGATTTTTACGAGTCAAAAAAAAAAAAAAAAAAAAAAGAGAGAGAGAGAGAGAAAGAAAGAAAATGAGTATGGAAACCATTAACAGTAAGAACAGAACACCATCACAGTACTGGCTTTGGTCCTGTTTTGGGTCCTGACTGCTTGTGAACACTCTAATTTAGACTCTTCTAACTGTTCCTGGGCCTCAGAAATTGAAATGACCCTGGTGACTTTCCCTTTGAGAGAGGGTTGAAGCTCCTATAAAGAAAAAAACATACTTCTCCTGTGTCTCCTTTTCTCTCACATCTACAGCAATACAATTCCAATTCTGATACCAGATGTGTAGCTTTTTCACACATTGGACAATTGTATGACACCATCTGGGTGTCCTACAATTTAACTCAGTTCTGACACTATCTACCTGAACTTAGCATCCGATCCTACAGGTTAAGGGCTCAGTCCCACAAGACTATCCCTCTGGATCCCCCTTCACATTCTGGTCACAAGTGAGGTTGTCACCTGTGTTTCTAACTTACTACCTTCAGATCAGAAGTGTCTATGGCCCCCTCCTCAGGCTTCACTGTTTGGTAGAGCAGCTGACAGGACTCAGTAAAACTGTTTACTCACAAAATTATGGGTTTATGATAAAAGAATATTAACTCAGGAATAGCCAAATAGAGATCTCTCGGGTGACATGTTTGGGAGAGGGTGTGGACCTTTTATGCCTGGTCCCTGAATTCCCATGTGTTCATCAACCCAGATCTCTGACCCCTGTCATTTGGGGGTTTTTTGGAAACTACCTTACATAAGTGTGATTCATTAATTTGTTGGTCATTGGTGATTGAACTCAATCTCCAGCCCTTCACCCCTTCCCAAAGTGGGGGCAAGCCTGAGACTCCCAACCCCGTAATCACCTAGTTGATTACCTATCAACCAGCACCCATCCTTAGGGGCTTTCCAAAAGTAATATTTACATAAGCTCAGGTGTTGCTGCAAGAGGTTTGTTGTGGGTGGTAAGGCACCTTTGTCTCTCTTATCACTTAGATTCCAAGGGTTTGGGGAACTCTATGTCAGAAGCAGGGACTAAGACCAAATATATATTCCATACTCTAAATCACAAAATCAAGCCCCCATGCCCTTGCCCTCTGTCTCCTCACATCTCACGGTGTTCTGCTCAGCACTCCTGGAGGTGAACTATCAGAACATGCATTGCTCATCTGTTTCATTCTCTGGCTTGCTCTCTATCCCCTTTTTCCTCATTTACTGTTCTCTTCTGTTCTCTCCTTTCCAATCTGAGTTCATACCTTTAGCAAAAAGAAACTACAAAGATATAAGCACAGAGTTTCCAGGTGTTTCAAGGAGTTTACAGTGTTTCCTGAGCTGTATGTTCTATTCCTAATTTGTGCAATAGATCCTATGGAAAGTCAGTTGACTCTACTTCATTTTCTTCATCTATAAAGTGGGGTCACAGTGCTGGCCTTTGTCTTCAAAATCACTGTGATACATTCTACCCTAGAGAACAAAGCTCATGTTAGTGAAGAGATGCACTACTTACACGTGGTTATCTGAGTTGAGCTGGTGGGCAGTGGGCTGAAGTAACAGCACGAGGTAATGAGGCCATGCCTGGCTGTGATGACCAATGCCCTAATGAGATTTCCTGCAGTGAACACACATCCAGCATTTTGTTTTATTTCATTTTAATTGAAAGCTTAGGAAACGCTTCATGCTTCATAAACGTTCTGTTATTTTCAGATCAATCTACTATACTGGAAAACTTAATAAACAAATAGATAATGGTCCTGCTGAGTTGTTCAGCATTCCTTATTCACATCTCACCAGCTTCACGCTTTGCTGACAGAATCTTGACGCTTGTTCTTTGTTGTTGCTGTTTATTTTTTTCAGATATTAATTTTTAGAAAGAAATGCTCTGATGCAGCAAAGGGTAGCAAAGACCAGAGCAACTTACTTTCCATTTGGCTGGTTTTTGAGTTATATATAACGTACCCTGATTAACACCTTTCCTTCCCCACTCCCACCCCCAAAATAAATAACCAGGACTGTTTATTTCCATTCAGTTTTTTGTTTTTTGTTTTTTGTTTTTTTAATGAAAATGGTACACCTGTTCTTGCTAATATCTGCTTCCAGGCATGTGTGTGATATGTCATTCAGGATTTTTATATTTAACTGGCCCCATGTAGGTGGCATGTGAGCTGTGACTAATACAAGGCAAACCGTTAGATATGTTAGGGTCCTGTCACACAGTTCTTCCTGCCTTGCGACCTCTGCATTTCCCACCCTGAAATTTTGAAAATAAAGGGAAACGGATTAAATGCACAAAAGTGGCTTGCCAGTGATAAGATTTACTGTAGGTTAGAAGATCCCAAGTAAATATGCTTCATTCCAATTGGAGAGAATTAGTGGTGAAACCCAGCTATTTTTTTTTTTTTTCAATCTTAAAGTCCCTGGAAAGGAAATTCCTAGGCATAGGAGAGGAAATAATTATTTTTTGGAGTAGGGTTTACCTTTTATTTAGTACTTATTAATAAATGGTTCATAGTAAATTTTCCAAAATGCGATTTTGATGATGAAGGTGCATACCCTAGAATCCAGCCCAGAGGTGACACATAGCAACCACTTGTTAAAAATTGTTACATTGTTATGAGTAAATGAAGAATATTTTCCCCTGGAAGTCCCATAAAAATGGTAAGCAGTTTTAAGTGTTTTGCCCCCTGCTCTAGGTAAGCCTTCTTGAGCTCCATGCTTCAGAGCTTCACCGATATAATGCTGGTCCGTTAGAACAACATTCAAGACCATGGAAGATGCTAAGGACTCAGGACAAGGAGATCTTGGCCTCACTGGAATACTTTAAATACAACTGCCTGAGTCTTCTGTGTGATACGCCAGAGCCACAGACACTGACCTCCGAGCTCCTGGTCTGAAGTCTTAAGGCCATGCTTAAATGACTAGAATTTGACATTTTCAACATGACATGAGCAAGAAAAGTTTCAAGAACAGGAAAAGGAGAAATAAATGGCAAAAACAGAGACCAGTAGAGAATGCACACCATTTCTCCCGTTGGTAGGGGATCTAAATCATATCTTGTACCTGGTGTTTTGTCTAGTGGCTGCTTGCATAAGCCATAAGATCTTGGAGAACTAGATTTTGGACGCGTAGATGATTTAATGGAGTCCAGGACATGACGCATGCTGTCTGGATTGGTGGGTGAAAAAAAAAACTCAGGTAAGACGATCCTAAATGTGGGGCGCCTGGGTGGCTCAGTCAGTTGAGTGTCTGACTTTAGCTCTGGTAATGATCTCATGGTCCATGGGTTTGAGCCCCACATCGGACTCAGTGCTGACAGCTCAGAGCCTGGAGCCTGCTTCGTATTCTGTGCCTCCCTCTTTCTGCTCCTCCCTTGTTTGTGCTCTGTCTCTCTCTCTGCTTCTCAAAAATAAATAAACATTTAAAAAAAGATCCTAAATGTGCATGTGTGTATGTATAATATATATTTACAAATATATATCTACTTATATTTTAATATTTATCCATTTATAGTATATATTTAATATATATTAAAAAGGTGAATTAAATTTTAAAAAGTAAAATTAAAAGTGGTTGGAGCTGAAAACACTACTGATAAAGGAGAGGGCCTTGGTCTCCTTTGGTAGTTATCAGTGAATGGCAAATCCTTTAAGTCCTCATTTTACTATGAATAATAAGGTACAGACTTGGTTGGAGAGATCTTACACAACACTGTAAGTCTGACCGTATGCATCATCACCACCAACAGTGCTACTACTTGCCTTACTAACAGACCCTTTCTTTAGGTTAGCATGGCAAATGCTAATGAAATGGGGTTTTCCCCTTGTTTTCTAGGATTATGAGGGCTCTTATGAAGAACAATCAAAGTTAAGGACGTATTGGTTGGCCTAGGAGATAGACACATAGACAATATGATGTTTCATGATTAATATGTGTTACCTCTTTCCATATGAAAAGATGTGAGGTCAAGTTACAGAAAGATAGATATGTTACACTTACTATGCTGTCTCATCCTGTTCTCTTTTTATTTGAGAATAAGTACATAGAGAAGAGATGAATAAGAGGAGCAGATGAGATTATGACTTTATTTTTATGTGTTCCTGCTACGTAACTTTGGTTTTTCCTCCATAATAAAACTCATTGGCCCACCTGAGATATATTTGGGAACAGTTTGCTAGAAACATTATTGTTGCTTAGTGTGTAAATTATAGCACCTATGGAAAAAGGAAAAGGAATTTTTGCTAGAGCCATGCGTAAATGTAGTTACGTCTCTGAGAAACACAGCTCAAGCAAGTACGTTCAAGGAGAATGAGTAAGGAAAGAGAAGCACAAATGGAGGTATGTGCAAGTTGTGGACCCTGTAAATGTGCTTGGCCTTGAATGAAAGCTTGAAGTGAGCACACATGTATGTTGATGTTCAAGGTTTGCTTGAGGAGGGAAGAGAAGTTAAAGATTGCCTAGGCCTTGAGCTGGTATGCTTGTTAAGTAAGACGTGTGGCTCTATATCGGTGCTTTGTCAGTATGCAGTGTCACAGTAACTGATCAGAAAGGAATGAGAGAGGTGAATGAGGCTCTGCCTTTACTTGTATTTCTGCACTAATTAAGTACAGAAAAGCTCTCAACCATGTATCAACAGTCATGGTATGGATCTCACCAGGGAAAGATACTTTGCAATTTCTCATGAAAGCCAAGTAAGGAAAGTAGGCGGGGAGAAACTTAGAGTAAATCTCCTCATTAATTAAAATCTGTTTTTAAGGCGATTTGCTTTGGTTCACAGCTTATTTTCAAGATCGGGATTAATATTAATTGTAAGTTTATGGAAAGTGGATATACTTAAGAGACAGCAGGTTCTCTATGCATAACTGTGTATATCCTCTGGGAGTACATGACTTGGAAGGATGTGGCTTGCATGGCAGGTTACATAACTGGCACGATTATGGGCTCTGCATGCATTCTTGATGTCCGGAACAGCTGCATGCTTGTAAAGGTTTGCATCTTGAAGTTGAGATGAAGTCCCCTGGGCACTGTGAAGATTTGCATAGGGAGTTCAATATGCCTCACATCTTCATGTACTCTGTAATCATAATAACAGCTATATTAATGGTAAATATGTTTTCAGCACTTAATATGGGCAAGGCACAGTTTCATTTATTTAATCCTCATAATAACCCTATGAGTTAGACTTGATTGTTATCTGTGCTTTAGGGAAGACAAATATGATCTACCAAAAAGTTAAAAAACTGTCCCAAGGTCATACAACTAATGAATGGTAGAGGAACATCTGAAACCCACATAGGGTGATTCCAGAGTCTATGCAATCAACTACCAGGCCAATCTGCTTGTACAGACACACTAAAGCTGGAATCCTATGAAAGGTAGATGGGTAGAGGGTTGTGTATGTAAATTACATCCACACAAAGAATGCTTAGTTAATATAGCAGGCTCTGACAGTGGCATAACATGTACTGTATTGCAACAATTCTAAGACACATTTTATTCATAGAGTAGTATTTCTAAAATCGAATTACATCTTTGAGTTGATGATAAGAAGGCATTAGGTTATAATTTAACTGGCTGTATATATTCCTTTATTGATGCCTCATAGAATAACAGTATGTCTTATAATCAGTGCCAACCTGTTATCAATAAAATATGGAAGGTAGTTTTTAATACTGAATACAGCAAATTAAGAGGTGATATGTAAATGCAGATAAAGTAATATTGGTAGATGTATAATGTTTGTTTTATGGCTGAATTTTGATACATCTTCCACGACTTAAAAAAAAAAAAAGTTTCATCCAGTTCAAAAGATACAATGAACTAAATGTCATGCTGTTCTCATTTTTAGAACTTAAAGTAGAATAAAGAATTGATGCCTTAGCTTTATTATTTTTATTGGTCTTTAGTTTGAAACAAGATCTTAGAGATCTAATGCTCACCATTCATCCATGTAATTTGTCTGGCAGATGCTTGGACCTGAGCACTTGAACTATTTAAGGCTGAATGACCGCTATGACCACTGTCAGAGATAATATAGACAGATTGTGTCTTGGTTACAGCTGTAAATCAACTAGCATTTTTACCAGTCATGAAAAGGGCACTTACAAAATATGCATTTAATGACTTAATTTTCTGGTTTGGGTTAAATATTGTGTCCTGTTACACCTAAAGTTTATTCTAAAGTAGGTATTCTACATTAGATCTAAATCTAATCTCTATATAAATATGTTCTGTGTAAAAATGTTAAAACTCTATATTTTTCAAATTATCTTCTTATCTCTTGGGAAATTGGTGTTGGAGAAGTTAAAATGTGATTTAAAGCTATCACACATGATTTCCAACTCCATCTACACTGCCTTTGGGTTGCATAACTTTGGGCAAGTTATTGAGTTAACGGTGCTTTAGAATCTAGGTCTATAAAAAAGAAATTTTAATACCTACTTCCCAAGGTTTTTATGAAGATTAAATAAATTCGTATAGCATACAATAGGAGCACAAAAGAAGCTGCTTCCTGGATCCTTTTCTCTAATTCAATCAGAAAATGTTTGGTTATCTGCCTTATGGATATGTATGACCTGGGCACAGCTAGATGTTAAAAGCAAAAATGATATACCACCTTTTATTTAAATCTTGCTATATTAAGTTTTGCAGTCGGTTCCTAAACCCTGGGTCACAGGTAATAATCTATGAAATGCATCCTGCTGGTATGGCATAAGCATGTATTACACTGTTCATCCAAATAGCACTTTGACAGAAATTACCTCTTGTTCTGAGTGCAAAAGTTCAGGCATACAACCAGTCAACTTGGAGGTCTACTGATAGTCTCAAGGCAAATAGCTGATTACAGACTGCCTTATTTCATTCCATGAAATTCTGTTGCTATAACATACTACCACAGAATGGATACCTTAATAACCAACAGAGATTTCTTTCTCACAGCTGCGAAGACTAAGAAGTATAAAATCAAGGCATTGGTAGATTCAGTGTCTACCAATGAACTCGTTTCTGGGCTCATACACAGCCAACTCCTCACTGTGTCCTCAGGGTGGAAAAGATAAGAGAGGTTTCTGGAGTTTCTTTGATTAGGGTGCTCAGCCCATCTATGAGGGCTCCACCATCATGCCCTACTCACCTCCTAAAGGCTCCACATCCTGATACCATCACATTGGTGGTTAGAATTTAGCATAGGAATTTGGGAGGGCACATTCAGTCTATAGTGCAGAAAGACCTTTTAAAATTTAGTCTTGTTTTTAAAAAAAGAAGCAAAAACTCTCTTTCTGGGAATTACAGAGGCAAATAAAAGTGTGGTTTTTGCTAGAAAGCAGAGATAGTTAATTAAATCCTTTCAATGTTAATAAAATATTCATTAGCAAGTAGGGGTCAGAAGGCTCCTTTGTAACAAAGACAAATACTCCTGATCAGGGAGAGTGTCAGGAGATAAAACCACCTACTATCTTCAGACAGAATAGTTTAGAACAAGAAAAATACCAAGCAGAAAGAACAAAGTCCAAAACAAGTCTGCTCTTCTCCTTCAGGGTCCTGGGGAAAATGTGTTTTAGGGCTCTAAAGGGGTGCAGATGTTACCAAAGATACTCCCTGACATATTAATGGCAGTCCACAGTTTTCAAGGATTGGCTTGCTATCCCCACTTTATAAGAAAATGAAAATGGGGCCTAGCATAAAACAAGAAATTACCTGGAGCTGGCTCTCAACCCAGACCTTTAGATTACAGGTCTGCAGCAGTTTACACCTCAGACCCAGTGGTGCCTTGCATGACGAAATAAAAAATTTAAGAAAGGAAAACAAAAGTCCACACTCCTTCATTCAGTCTGTCTTTCAACAAATATTTAAGGAGTGCCTGTTATGTACTCTATGAAGGTTGAGCAGCTTATTAAAAATCTCTTCTAGAACATCCCGTCATGAAGGCCAGATGCATTATCGATCAATATTGATCATTCACTGGCAAGGTCATTGACTTGAAAAGATCTAGAGTAAATTAGGAACACAAAATTCCGTTAGGAAGTGATTGATAACAAGTGAAATTAAAATTGAAAAAATGTGCTTTTGCCTTTTTTTCACTTTAAAGTTTGATATGTATTAAATCTTGGTTTGTTTCTGATAAATAATCCAACCATTCATGTATGGAGATCTGTAGAGAGAGGTAGGTAGACATGGGCAGATA
This sequence comes from Crocuta crocuta, assembly GCF_008692635.1. Taxonomy (NCBI): domain Eukaryota; kingdom Metazoa; phylum Chordata; class Mammalia; order Carnivora; family Hyaenidae; genus Crocuta; species Crocuta crocuta. The sequence continues at coordinate 126,503 of NW_027530359.1, forward strand.
ATACATATGATATGTGGATGTATATGAAATTTCATATATATGTATACATTAATACACATATGGATTATATACATACAAATATCATTCAGAGTCAAAACTGAATTTAAACTTTTGAATTATAGATGAGACAGGCAGCCGCAGTATTCTGTGCAAATGTAAGTCACTAAGTGTTTGGAGAGGACCAATATGTGATGTGATAGAAGAAATTGGATTGTGAGACTATATTCCAAAACCTTGATATTCTGTAAACTTGCCTGTGGGATATTAGGAGGGTGTGGAAGGCTGGACGTGATATTCATCTCCACAGGCTTCTTTTCAACCTGAGTATCTTTTTCTGTCCTAAGGGTTATATTTTGTTTGACAAAAGGGTCACTGCTTATTAGGTTTGAAAACTACAGTTTTAGGGGATAGCCTAAGAAATCAAATCCAAGTGTCAGAAGTGTCACCATGGAAAACTAACAAGCGTTTCCCTGACTTGTGTATATGAATAATCATCTTGCATGCGCAAGGCCCAAGGCAAGTTTTATTTTAGGAGCCCTTCATATCTCTTCTCTTTTCTTCCTGCCTACTCTATTCTGGACATAGAATATTTCATAGATATGCCCTTAATTGTCACATGGGTCACACAAGATGTTATTTTTGTTCTGTAAACGATTACAAGCCTGTTTTCAAGTCTTAAAGTATTTAAGCAATTAAATGCCTCCTAAATCTACACTGTCAGCAGCCTTGTGCTTCCCAATGCAGTGATTCTTTGCTTCCACAAGGATTTGGGAAGATATTTTATTTCCAGCTTCTGTTCACCTCTATGTTTCCTCTATTCCTACTGTCAGATTTCTGCCTGCCCAGTATGTTATATTATGTCATCTAAATACCCAGGAAAACCACCATGAGATCTGTATGCTTTTGTCCTCCATACTCTTCTTCACCATCCCTTTGAAACATCCTCATTTCTGTTTTCCCTAACCAGTTCCATTTGCCCAATCTGGATGCTTCGTGATCTTAGGCCTCCTCTTTTAGAAAAGTACTCTCTGATTGCCCAAATCCCATTAGGTTACCCAAGCCAATACTCTCTGTTCTTCCTGGACAATGCCTTGCATCATCCCTCTCTCTCGCCCACCCAAGAATTGCAACTGTTATTTATTTGTTTATGTATTCAGTAGTAATTCAACTATTTGCCCATAGAGTCAAGCCAGGAAATTGGGATAAAATAACGAGCCAAAAAGACATGGTCTTTTCCTCAAGGAGATTTGAGTAGAGTGGGGAAGACTTTCAAGTAAACTGCCCATGTCACCACAGGTTCTGGTGGGGTAGGATGAAGGCGCTGTAGGGTCCTATAGCAGAGGCTCTCATACTTTGAGAATCAAGGAAGACTTCCCTGGAGGGATACACAGCAATATAGTGAGTGAAGAAGAGAATTGTGAAGGCGGGGGGGATGGGTGGGGAAGGAAAAATGTTTTGGGAAGTAGGAACATAGGAGAGAGAGAAAACATGCTATTTTAAGGGTTTGGTATGTTTAGAACTTAGATAGTGAGGAAGAGTGATAAAACAAGGCAATGGCCACATCCAGGAGAACCATGTAAATAAACTGTTTTAAGAGCCTGCACATTGCCTAAACAACACTGGACTGTGACTCCAGTGTGGAGGATAAGTAATGCAAGGATGCAGGCAGGATGGGGGCAAATCTGAAACACACACACACACACACACACACACACACACACACTTTTGTAGCAACAAAACAGGTTGGCTTTGAGCTACAAGTTCTTAATCGGAGTCTCATTGCTTTGATCTGAAGTAGTTATCATCTACATCTCTAGTAAAAAATAGATCAACTGTAGACCTGATTCTCTAAGTAGCAGAACTCTGTTTCTCTCTTGCTTGTCTCAATCCTGACTACATAAAATGTGGTCCATGGACTAGCATAATTAGCATCTCCTGGGAGAACTTTAGAAATGAGTAACAATTCCTACCTCAGACATACTGAATCTGAATCTGCATTTTAACAAGTTCCCTAATTGATTCATATACACATTGGATTTGAGAAGCCTGTTCTGGAAAATCTACCCTCGATTTCCTAGCCCTTAGTTCTTTGTCTATGTTTTAGAAACTGATACACATTTATTAGTAAGATTAAATATAGGCATATGAATAGACATTTAACTTTTTACTTTATGTCTTTAAATATAAGGAGTGTCCTCAAATGATATTTCCACAGCTGTCTTGATCTAAGGGTGGGTCGATTGCAAGTTTTGTGAGGTGAATTGATTACAAGTTTTATGAGTTGGAAAAGTGGGGGGCTCCAACGAATGAGGATTCTCTCCCAAATTATCTCTAGGATTTATTGAGCTTCTCCTTCCCAATATTTCACCTGTCAGGTCAACTCGCACTGTGGTAGCCTTACCTTGCCCAAATTTAAGCCTCTGGGCGGTTGCCTACAATATATACAGTAGGCCTTCTTGTAGTTATTCTGTTTTAAAATGTTTTCTTAGGCATCTATTTCATTTCTAAATTTCTGCCTAAGACTTTTTCAATACCCATGTAGCCTAATCATGTTCTTTTATGTATTTTATACACTTACAGTGTATCAGAGAAATTCGAATGATAAATAAGTGACTATCAATAGTTTGTTTAGAACAGAAAGTTTTGGGATACTGTATTAAGTGGGCAGAGTTTTAGCCCAATCTCCAATGTTTATAATTTTTATCCTTTAGCAGAGAAAACAATAGTAATGATGACTTTCAAGGCACCTAAAATTCTTAATTATCAAAAAATATTCAGGAACATAAGTGTTCTGGGACCATATAGGTAGGTAAAATAAATATTTACCTAAAAGTGGGGAGATCTGGGTTCTGATCAGATTAATGGCCACATTACTAATTAGCTGTGACTTCACACGTATTTTTCCAAACTGTCCCTAAATGTCTTCATCTATAAAATGGAAGGAATAGACCAGACAATCTGAATATTTTAAGATTCCACATGCATTTCATTTATCTGAAAATTGGTAATCCATATGTGCTGCATAATGATGGGAACACTTGGGAAAGCATAATGTCCAATTAACCAGCACACTGCTATTTCCCAGACATCCTGAATTAGTGGTAATGCACACTACTGCATGTAAGCTGCCTCTCTCAATCACGCTCCTCCAAGTGGCAATTTTTTGCCAAGCCTAACCAGCAGTTCCTTTGACTTGTTGCTGTTTATTTTTTCCTCCAAGCTAACTAAAAGATTATACCTTTCCTGAAGCTTATGCCAGATGCTTTCATCCCTGTCATAAAAATCATGAAGGAAATGTCTCTGGGAGTCAAAGTCATTGGCTCTATCAGCAACATTTCTGCAATACCATCCTTACACAAGTGCTTGCTGAGGTCTTTCTCCTTTGACTGTAGTCCTGAAAAGGAAGCAAAGTCAAAATGGTTCATTTGCATTGTCTTCCTCTCCCCAGGGATTCTAAGGAGGCTCTCCCTTTTCCTTAAAGGCTTATTCTTAGGGCTACCCACCCCTGTGCCCCCAGAGAAAGACCTAAGCAGCACATCAGTATCAAAGGCTCCCTTAGTCTTTCCCTCTCTGCCTCTACATTTCTTAAATACTTCTTTCTGTTTACCATAAATAATACTTTTAAGATAGAATCAAAGCTGAATTTGTTTTAGACTTGAAGTTGAGTAGTGCAATGCTGTGATTAACAAGGAGAAACCCTTGGTGACTGATTCCTTGGCCTAGGGTGAAACAATAGCAGTATTGTCTTCTAACATCTATAGCAATATTGCATTGATATTTTTCATCAATGCAGATTTACATTTTACCACACACTTTACATGGGGCATCTCATTTTATTCATAGAATTCAGTAGGAGAGTATTTTTATCCTCTTAGTACAGTAAGGAAACTGAGGTTAGAGAAAGTGTACTATTTACCTCGAGTTACCCAGCTGGTTGATGGCTGAGCAGGGGTTTGAATTTGGATTATTCCCACTTCAAGCTCCTAGTCTTCCACCATGTCAGATGTTGCCTCTTCTCAGAATGTTGGTGGTATCCTGGGGAGAGGAACCTAATGGTGACCCATCTAAAAGGAGAATGTCTAAGGAGACTTGATGCTCATGGTTGAGTCTGCTGTCCTGATTTCTCTTTTTGGGTTTCTCTCTTTATCTGTTCCTACCTGCAGGCTTTAGAAGTTGAGTAAATTTTATCACCTCACCCACATTCTTGGGAACTGTTTCCCAAATTTTGATGTACTTCTATATCTCCTGGGAAATTAGAGGTTGAGTAGCTAAGGTAGGGCCCAGTAATCTGCATTTTAAAAGCACCTCTGCCCTCAATAAAGAAACATTATGAAGCACAAGGATGTCTTGTCTGTCTTTTCTATCCTAAGTAAAGGGTAGAAAAATCCCGAATATTAAAAATAAACCATGGGCAAGGCCCTGTCCCTTTTTCCTGCAGCAGTGTGCCTCTATATCAAGATATTTTATCATAGATATGGATTAGTATTACCTGTGAGATCCAATGTTTTCCTAGCCTATCTCTTGCTCTGCAATGTTTAGGTTGCCCTCTGTGACCCTGGACTGTTCTTCATTTTTCCTATGGGCTTTCCTGAAGAATCCTTTCTAATCTAAAATGATTTCTCCTAGGTTTCAACATATTATCCAGCCCAAAGAAAATAATTTATTTTCCCTTCATAGGGTTTCTTTTTTTATGTTTGTTTATTTTTTTAATGTTTTTAAATGTTTATTTATTTTTGAGAGAGACAGAGCACAAACAGGGGAGGGGCAGAGAGAGAGGGAGGCACAGAATCTGAAGCAGGCTCCAGGCTCTGAGCTCTCAGCACAGAGCTTGATGTGGGACTTGAACTCATGAGCCACAAGGTCATGACCTGAGCTCAAACCAACTGAGCCACACAGGCATCCCAATGTTTGTTTATTTTTGAGAGAGAGACAGACAGAGCACAAGCAGGGGAGGAGCAGAGAGAGAAGGAGGCACAGAATCCGAAGCAGGCTCCAGGCTCTGAGCTGTCAGCACAGAGCCTAATGCAGGGCTTGAACTCACAAACTGTGAGATCATGACCTGAGCCAAAGTCGGAAGCTTAACCAACTGGGCCACCCAGGAGCCCCTGGATTTCTTTAGGCTAGGCAAAATATCTCTGAATCTTATTTTCAGTACTTGCTAACAGTGAGACTTTGGCAGGTTATTTATTCTCTGATATTCTCTGTGGCTCATTTACATCATAGTGCAAGTGAAAGTCTCCTCTAAAGTGGTGCAGTGCATACCCTGTGCAACTGTCTGAGAGGGCCCTAATATGAAGTATTATTTTTAAATAGTTGGGCACAACTCCTGATGTTTCCACCCCAAATAGTACCTGTGCCTTAATATTTATCCACACCTTTGACTATTTCTGCCTGATTTGTTCTTACATTCTTGAAATATGTTTACTAACCATTTGTTAATTCTACTTGCTGATCAAGATTGAGTCCTTCATTAAGGATCTAAGATAACTAGGCTAGTTATGAGAGTGACTCTAATCTTACTTAAATTATGGATTTGCCTGAATTCATTCCCTTTCTCTTACCATAGTCTGTTTGTAACCAGTGACATAATTTTATAATATGGCTGGCTGAGGTTAAGGGTGCAATCTATAGCTATGAAACCATTTTTTTCACTCTGTGAAATACTAACTAGGCTGCCCACAAATGGGACTTACTACCTTGACCTCATTAGTCCTGCACTCCAAGCAGCTGAGCATTTTGCTTTCATTATTTTAATAATGTGATGATGATTATAAGATACAGAATGAACAGTATTGAATCTAGAAATTTCATTGTTCCCATTAGTGATACAAATCCAGGGAAGTATGCAGAAGAGAGGGTGAATTTGAGTGCTCACATGGAAATCGCAGATTGGGCAAATAGATTTGAGCACAGATAAGTAGTGTATTTGTGTGTGTGTGTGTGTGTGTGTGTGTGTGTGTGTGTGTGGTGTGGGATTAGGAGAAAGGAAGGGGAAAGGTAGAGAATAAGCTACACTTTCTTTAGGTGTAAGTAAGATGTACTAAAACAGAGATAATTGCAGGTGTCAAAAGATAATGGGGTAAACTGCATAATTCACTGCCTTCCTTTTTTGTATCTTTACATCCTTTAAATACCATTAAAGCAAATGATTTAGGAACAACTTGGCAAAAGAAGAAATGTTTAATCTGTTACATATTGTATCCACTTCATTTATTATCTTTTTGCACTGAAAACTTACCAGAAAATATTGCACAGACAATTGGATAAACACACACACACACACACACACACTACTAGTATTGGAAATTGTGTGTGTGTGTGTGAGTGTGAGAAAGAGAAAGAGGGAGAGATTGATCCAACTTTTATTAGGAAGGCACAGATAAGGAAACTGGAAACACAAAAAAGGGAACTAACTGAACAAGATTCCTGCTCTCATGAAGAGTCATTCTAAAGGGAGAGATTAGGGGCAGCTGGGTGGCTCAGTTGGTTAAGCATGAGCCACCACACATGAACTCATGTCAGTGAGTTCGAGCTCCATGTCCCACTCCACGCTGACAGTGCGGAGCCTGCTTGGGATTCTCTCCCTCTCTCTCAACCCCTCCCCCCTTCTCTCCTAAGATAAATAAATAAACTTTAAAAACAAGCATAAAGGGAGAGGGTAGACATAAGTAAATGAGCAAATAAATCAATAAATAAAAATTATGTATTAACAAAACCTGTGAAACAAATTAAAAATGTGAATGCTTAGAAAGTAGTGGAATGGTGGTAGGGGTGGGGGAGAAAGATGCCATCACATAGGTTATTATGCCTTTAAAATAGGGGGCAAACTTTTCCTCAGACATCATAATTGTAGAAATTAACCCAGTGTGGGGGCTGACTCTAGGATTGTGGAGGAGAAGCTTTTTCTCTGCCATCATGTATTTAAAAGGGATTTAAGGCTAATCACACAAAGGATACACCTATAAAGCTGCCCCCTCACGCACAGCCTCCTAGTGCACAAGGCAGGATGTGATTACCCTTTCTACATCTCCCACCTGGCGATGAGCTTGCTGACCTGTTTCCATCCAGGACATTCCTGTCTGCACTGTTTACAAATAGTAGTGGACAGAGCACTCATCCCCAGAGATTGCTCACCCCAGGGATGATACTGTCCTCTTCCACCTTACACCAAGTCTCTTACCACTAGGATTGGGGCTGTCTGTGCGATTTTAAGACTTTACAGTTGCAAGTTCAAGACTCTTCAAAAACCTTGACCTTTCAGTGCCCCAGTCCCCTCCACTCCAGTGGCTTTCTTTCCCCTTCCACTTTATTCCCTTAGCAGCACAGCTACACTTAAAGACCAGCACCAGATACGTTTCCCCTGTGACTCACCATCACTCTTACTTTCTAGCTCCTGTTCCCCCTACTCTGATTTTCCCCCTGATCTGTACGCCCTTGACCATTTCTCCTTCTCACAGTTTATGAGCTGCTTTGTCTCTTTACTCAACATGAACCCTACTGTTCGCCACTTCCATTCTTCCTAAGCTGGTGTTCCCATGTTTCCCAACTTGTCTACCTTTGGAATCCTATACTTTATCTTTCTGTGTTCTGAGTGAGGGCTGCAGAGAGGATAAGCATATTTTGTTTATTTATTTCATTGGGTTTGCTCAACCTCATGTCTTAGGTCAGGCTGCCGTAACAAAATACCTCAAACCAAGTGGCTTATAAACAATAAAAATATTTTCTCATAGTTTTGGAGGCTGGGATTTTCGAAATCAAGTCACCAGCAGATTCCGTGTCTAGCAAAGTCCTGTTTTCTGATTCATAGGTGGCTGTCATGTGGTAAAAGGGGTAAGGGAGCTCTCCCGGGTCTATTTTAAAGGGCCCTAATCCCATTCATGAGGACTCTGCCCTCATGACTTCACTAAATACCAAATGCTCCACCTCCTAGTACCATCACACTGGGGAATAGGTTTCAACACACAAATTTTGGGAAGACACAAATGTTCACACTATAGCAACTTACATTATCTTTTTTTGAAGATCACTGCAATCAATATTTATATCACTCCTTTCCCTTTGATCACATTGATGGGCAGGATATGTTTTCCTCTTCTTATTTTTTTCTCTTACTCTGTGTGAGAGCTCAAAGCCATTGGATTCTGAACCATCTAGTGGCCTTCCACTCCCCCTTTATATTCCTCTTTATATTCTCACCAATCTTTTCCTTTTGCTTTGGAGACAAATTAATTTTTCCCACCTCCAGCGTGAAATTCAACTTGTGCTCTTGCTCTGACCCTCCTGTACTCCCAACACACACACACACAGACATACACACACACAGTGCTATATTAATTTTCAGGATTCTCATAAGCTCATAAGTATGATATATTTTCCCTTTATGTATAAAAACAGATTCTATCCAATAAATAGTCTCTGTTAATAAGACTACAGCCCTCTCCTTCATCTCATGCACAAAATTTGTGAGATATTGGGGTGCATGGGCAGCTCAGTTGGTTAAGTGTCCAACTCTTGGTTTCGGCTCAGGTCATGATCTCATGGTTTGTGAGTTCAAGCCCCGTGTCGGGCTGTGCACTGTCAGAATCCCACTGTTTGGGATTTTCTCTCTCCTCTCCCTCACTTATGCTCTCTCTGTCTCTCAAAATAAATAAATAAACCTAAAAATTTGTGAGATATTAGTTATACTCTCTTATTTCTTTTCCTCTCCATGATGGCATTCAGCAACCTCTTGAAATCTATGGCTCACTTTATCAGATCTCACCAAGCTACTTTCAGTACAATTCAGCATTCTATTTATTTATCAAATGTTTGATAACCACACGCCAAGGTCTAGGTACCATTTGAGGTGCTATGGTTACCATATGACCAGTACTGAGCCATCATGATAACTCTGTCCACAGCAATTGGTCCAAAGAGTCCAAATCTCAGGAAATTGAACCAGATAGGAGAGGAGGAGAGTGAGATTAAGAGATATTATATAAAATGAGACCCTGAATTTGGCTGTGCCTGAAGATCCACTCAGACTTTTTAGTTAACTGAACTAATAAATGTCATTCCTGGGTGAGTGACTCTGTGTTTAGATTCTATCATTTGCAGCTGAAAGATTCCTGAATAAAATAATATAGTTATTTGCATATATGTATGTATTATCCTCTCCTATGCGATCATAAGCTGTTTGAGGAAAAAGACTTATTCATTGTGTATCCTCTAGAATGTTTTGTACACTGTAAGTGTCCAATAAATATTTATTGAATGAATAAATCAACTTAGAAAAGAGCTTAAATTTAGACTGATGCAGTCTTCAGACTTCTCTAGAGTGATCTGGATAATGAACAGCATCACATGGGAGAATTCTTAACCATTCCCCACCTCCCAATGGGAATCCCTAGCTTTCCTCCAACTTTCCACTCTCCCCCCATTGCCACTTTATCTGCATCACCCATCAAGTTTTGCTCAGAGGAGATAATGAGCATCCCTGGATAACTGTGTCCCTATCGTCACCAGTGAGAATCCCAGGCTCTGGGTATAACATAACTGAAGGGGACGGGGGATAAGACTGTTGGCCCTTTGCTTTTCATTCTTTCTTGATCTAGGTCTAAGCTTCTCTTTGTAGGGAAAGGGCTGAGACACTCCATTTCGAGACACATCTCTAAAACTGTAATAAGAAAAACACATTGGGGGGGTGCCTGGGTGACTTAGTCGGTTAAGCGTCCGACTTTCGCTTAGGTCATGATCTCGCGGTTCATGGGCTCGACCCCCGCGTCGGGCTCTGTGCTGACTGCCAGCTCGGAGCCTGGAGCCTGTTTCAGTCTGTGACTCCCTCTCTCTCTGACCCTCCCTTGCTCACGCTGTCTTTCTCTCTCTCCTAGAAATAAATAAAACATTAAAAAATTAAAAAAAAAAAAAGAAAAACATATTGGGGGAGATTATGATTTTCAATCCATACCACCCCACACACCTACCAAAGGCATACCTCAAAGATGAAGGATCAAAAAGAAACACAGCAAATTCCCAGATACACATCTGCAGATCACCCTGACTTCCATAGTTACAGCTCCCTCTTCCTAGAACTATGAAGACAATTACATACAGAGACAAATCTTTTCATTTAGGAAAAGGTCCCCTGTGCAATCTGGAGTCAGGGAAGTCAAAAGGACCAAGAACTCTTCCCTGAAGCAGACAGAATGTGGGTGGCAGTGAACAGAATGATATATTTAAACACTTAGCAGGATGGAAATCTTAGACAGTCAAAGCAACATCCTTATTAATTGCCAATTTTAGAGGCACTCTAGCATGCAACCACTTTCTCCTGTCTTGTTCCTTGTTGAAAATACAAGAGAATTAGGGTGGGGCTGGAGTGGGGGGTGGGGGCCAAGGAAGTCCTCTCTTTTTTCCCTAAGTGTGCATTGTGTGTTTTAATTATCCCTCTTGAGATACTTCTTTGCATGGTTATGCCTTCCATCTGTTGCTTGCAGTGTTGGTTTTGACAGCGGAGTTATACTATCAGTGGTCGCAGGGCTTGTTTTGTTGTTTGAGGGGGTGGGGGCAGTTGGCATAGCCAGCAAACTGGCCATGTATTGCTCACCATTTGGAAAAGGCTAAACTGTTTGCCATTTCAAGGAGCCTAAGTTACATGAGTTTTTCCTATGCCTTCCTTACTTCCTGGGGCAGAGCTGATGCTGCGGAGGCTAGATCGCAGGGCTTCTCTGTGAAGACCAGCCACCAGTCTGATATTCATAGATTTCTGCTTTGAAAAAGTAACCAGGTTACTGCCAAAGTAACTGCAACAGTAACTAAGCCAACTGAGTGGCAGAGAGCACTCTTAACAAGCATTCACCTACCTACATCACAAATACAAGGGGCAATTCTCTCTCTAATAACAAATTCTAGATATGCAACCTTCTACTTCTGCCTGTGGAGATGGAGATCTTTTAAAAATGTTGATGCACAGAAATTCCCCCAGACTCCTGCTGTGTTAAGAATTTAAATCATCCTTGATTCAAAACATAGTGTGTTTTTTTTAAAAAAGCAGTGCTTTCATCCTAACATATTTCTTCCCGTAATGTGGTGGAAGCAGAAAAGAGAGTTCTGTGAAATAATGTGTATTATTAAATGAAAATATGTAAAAGGTTACTCAAATGTAGTTTACTTCACTGGTAATCACTCAAGTGTTCGTGGTATGCCAGCACATGAGCTTTCCAATGTCATAGAATTCCAAGGAGACAGACAAGAAGGTAAACTCATATAAGAGAAAGAGTTAGGACTTAAAGATATGAGCCCATAATGTTAAATTTTCAAGTATGCCTGAGTTATGTTTTTATTTTGCTTTTATTCTAATTATCAAATAAGACAAAAACACCCTAGAACAAAGCAGCTAGAAAACAGCCCTTCAAGTCATCCAGCCATCTGCTAGTTTCCCCTTCTTAGTGCGTTGGAAGATTTCCTTCTGTTTTCTCTTCTTTCACTTCTTTTTAATATTTGCTTATTTGTTTATTTTGAGAAAGACAGAGATATTGCAAACTGGGGGCAGGAGGAGAGGCAGAGGTAAAGGGAGAGAGTGAGAGAAAGAGACAGAGAGAGAGAATCCCAATCAGGCTCCGCCCTGTCAGTGCAGAACCAAATGTGAGCTCAAACCAATGAACCATGACCTTATGACATGAGCCAGAACCAAGGGTTTGGGACGTAACCTACTGAACCACGCAGGCATGCCTTTTCCTGCACTTTTACATTCATAAGTGCATCAAATACTTTGGACTGAACTAAATGCTGGTTCTGTAACGACATGACTCACATTATTCCCATGTCCTCCTCAAAGTCTTGTCTTTGAGTCCTATTCAGCCAGAATCTGACCCTGGGTCCTCCTGTTCTTTATCCCGTTTCTAATCTCCATCTCTAAGTCACAGTTTAGGAAATAACATGTGATGAGTAACAGAACTTCACCCTATTGAGGCAAGGGTGGGGGCAAACACTTCCAGGGGAGTGAGACAACCATCTCAAATCCCTGCCCAACGGCTTTCCCTTAGTCACTTGGGTCCAGGCAGAGATGGCGAAGGACCATCTGGTGCCCAGCCTCTTTCAGATTGTGACAGTGAATGGATGGACAACACCCCGGCTGTCTTAGTACTTATGCCATTTGGTACCACTTCCCATCAAGCTGCGGTCTTAAAGCTTTCCCTGTCATCTTCCTCTCCTCATTGTCTGGTTCAGAGACTTTCTCCACAGGACCTCCATATGCCTGTATTTGTCTGTTCAGGCTGCCATAACAAAATACCATAGACTGGGCAGTTTAAACAACAGAAATTTATTTTCTCAGTTCTGGAGGCTAGAATACTAGATTAAAGCACCAGTTGATTCAGTTCTTGATGAGAGCTCTCTTCCTGGCGTATAGATGGATGTCTACCTGCTGCGTCCTCACATGGCCTTTCTTTGGTGTGTACACAGAGAGAGAGAACACTCCATTAACTCTTTTCAGAAGGTGTGTTAGGGTGCTCCAGAGAAATGGAACCGACAAGAGATATCCATATTTATATCTCAATATATCTATATGTAGATATATCCATATTTCATATCTATACACTGAATAGATATTCAATTTTTGTATCTATATCCATGTCTATATATTTATATTCAGTCCATAACAGTACCCTGGTCAGACTATTATGTTGCCCTGATTTAAAGAAATGGATTTGGGAAAAGTATATGAGAGCATTGGGCAAGTGGGCAGGGGAAATATAGTAAGAGAACAAGTATAAAGCTAATTTCATAATTGATGGAAGATGGATTACCAATGAAAAAGGAGATAAGTGGCAATAAATTGAAGACAGTTTACTTGCTCACTGTATGGTGTGAGCTGTGAAATCAGTGAGACGAGTAAGTAGCACAGTCAAGTAACTCTGAAGACAGAACTAACATAAAAACAACATCAAGTTTTAGTGATCTAGACGTAGTTCAACAGTGGTCAGTGGCTTGGGTGTAAAATAGTTGATGACGGTATTAGGGGGGACATGATGATTAGATGATGGAAACCAACTGTTGGAAAAATTATTCTTGTGGTACTAACAATGGGAAATTTGTCTTGATAGAGTTGAGGTTATTTACTAGAGAGATAATGGAAGGATTAATTAATGATTGGAGCACCTGAGTCGCTCAGTCCGTTAAGCAGCCTTCTCTTGATTCCAGCTCAGGTCATGATCTCAGGGTTCTGTGAGTTTGAGCCCTGAGTCTGGCTCTGCTCACTGAGCATGTAGAGCCTGCTTAGGACCCCACCCATCTCTGTCCCTACCCCACTAGAACTCTCTGTTTCTCTCAAAATAAATAAACTTAAAAAGAAAAAAAAATGGCCACATGAACAAAAGAAAGTTTATAGTGATTAAAACTGCTTTTCCTTAGGAAGACAGTTTGATAATATACATTGTATGACTGAAAATTACTGGATGGAGACTGTCAGGTAGAATCATTGGAATCATCTCACAGAGATGAGAAAAGATTAGGAGTCTAGAGACCATTTCTAGTGTACATGATCACACCTCATCTGTAATCTCTTCTACTTACAGCTTCTTACAGCTGTGTTTGACTAGACCACTTGAAAATGGCAACCAACACAGGGCATGGCTGTATTACTGGTTTGGAGGATTATTTTCGACACAATAAAAATTCTCTCAGAAGGATAAAAAAAAAAGATTTCTCTTAAGGATACACAAGTGTTTTTCTCGTAGGTGAATCAGGATCACAAAAAGAAGTGATGTTAAGACACGTTCCTAGTTAAAATATATAATTGTGAAGTTGTATGAACATTTCCTAATACAATGATAAAATAAAATTGTTTGTCATATTAAAAGATATAAGTTTCTGTTTTGGTTTAGAATGGGATCTGGTTATCAGACTCTGGTATGATAAGATGACCCCAATGGTGAAAAGTCATGATTGGCAGAGTCTGCTAGCTGGCCTCAATCTCTCTTCTCCATTTCCTTAGTATTAGAACCTTTGCTTTTGCATGGGTATGTGGTGGTTTATAACAATATCCTATTTCCCAGCCACACCTTCTCCTCAAGGCTGTTGTGACCCTGCAACAAAATTCTGGTCAGTAAAAGGTAAACCAGAAAATCATGGCAACTTCTTGGAGCATCCCTTAAAAGACAGCTGGTGCATTTTCCTTTGCCCTCTTACCCTTTCTTTGTATCCCCTTACTATTTCCTCTTTATTAGAATGTGAGTTCATTGGATGACCTTGACCATATTGGACTATGTTGGGACCTTAAGAATGGAAGCCACACAAAACAGAACAATAAGATAGAAAGATCTTGGACACAGGACCTTGGGGATCAAAGTTGCCTGACAAGCCTAATGTGCCTCCAGACTCTTACATGACAAAGAAATAAGCTTCTGTTTATATCTCTTTGACTCGACATGGAGACCAGTACTAACTGAAACACGAAGCTCCATCAAAAAGCTGAGCTATTGATTTCTCCATCTTCTAAAACCATATTACTGAGAGTTGAGTTGAGACCTCATCACATACAAGTAATGAGCTGGAAACAGAAGACAACTGCCCACATAAATCTGGATAGAAAAAAGAAAAACAACAACAACAACAACAACAGCATCTTTTCACTTTTGTTATTTGAAACAGTTTGTATCAGACAACTGAGTGGTTCCAGATGCTGGTTCAGGCATGCAACCAAATGCTCTCCTTTTCTCTTACCGCTTTATATTTGTCCCTCCTTCTACATCCAGGTTGAGGCAGTATCTTCTGGAAAATGAACACATGAGATGCACTGGAAGACAAGCTGTAATGTATTGTATTTGGGGATGTGTAGTTACTACAAATAAAGAGCTAGGTTTGAGAGTGGTGTAGAGACAAAAACAGAAAAACAGAAACCTATCAGCAGATGCTGAGGACTAGTTTTGCTATGTACTTCATCTGTTCTTTGTGTCAGACAATCAGGCACTTGAGATAAGACACTATCCTATTTCAATCTAGTAAAGCTACACAGAGCAAAGGATTAAAAGACATCAGGAATGAGACTAAGGGTTGTGGGTGTCAATTTACTACTTGTCAATGAATCTAAAAATATTTGACCACCCAAGTGAACAGAAAGTAATGGCAAAGGCAATCTGTACACCATATCTGTTAATAAACGCTAAACCTGAATTAATTTGCCCTCGATCTGAGGTTGACTTAATAGAAATACAAAGAGATTAAAGAAAAGATACAGTCTAGGGAATAATACAAATTTACAGAAGAAAATGTTAGCTTGAGACAGGAGAGCAGACCCCTAATAACCATTAATGATAGGCACAGAGTCAACTTGAGAAAATGCCTTGTTCTTTCAATAATACACAAGAGCACATTGTCATTATGGAGGGAAAAAGGCAATTAGAAGAGAATAGGTTGAGAGAAAAAGAGGTGTTATTTGACAAAAACTGATGGAGAACTCAAGGACTGATTAAAGAAAAACTTACAGAAGTTGGAATTAAAATCTGAACTGGGTAATTTAAAATAAGTTGTTAAAAAGGCAAGTTAATGATACAGTAATTTAACTTGAGGAACTCTCACATAATGTGCTTAACAAAATAGAACAAACAAAATGGAAGAAATAAAAGTAAATTTGGGGTGGGGGAAGGAAATATGTGAAATAATCCAATAGATAAAGTGAGCAAAGAGTGCTGTCTTTTACCTTGGCTAACAACTAAGTGTGTTCATTAGGAAAACAAACAAAGAAAATAAAACAAAACAACTAACTAAGAAAGGTTGAACAGAGGCAATGACTAAAGATATAATTAAGTAAACTTTTGTCTTATTTGAAGTAAATAAAACATAGGAAATAATTTTTTTTGAAATCTTAAAAATGACCTGAGACAACAGAGAAAGTGATTGCCATTATACATCAAAACCAGTCTGAAGATATTCTTGTCAAGAAATAACACTGAAATGATTTGTGAGTTACAAAACTAGGAAAAATAAATTTTATGAATGACCAGGAGTGCTGATTACTAACTGCCTACTATGCAACACCAAAGGCCAATGGACAATGAAACAGGGTCCACAATATATCTAGTAAGGAATAACATTTTGGAATATGGTTATTCCTTCACAGATTTTTTTCCCCATGAAGTGTTTTTAAAAATGTATTCTGAAATATTCAGTGGCTTACAAACTATAGTATCTCTATATAAACTTAAACTACTTTAAGACATGTAACAACATGGGCACCTGGGTGGTTGAGTGTCCATCCAGTTGGTTGAGTGTCTGGCTCTTGGCTTCGGCTCAGTCATGATCTCAGGGTTTATGTGTTTGAGCCCCAAATCAGGCTCTGCTCTGATAATGCAGAGTCTGTTTGGGATTCTCTCTCTCTCCCTGCTTCTGTGCCCTTCCCACACTCTCCCTCTCTCAAATAAATAAACTTAAAAAAAATAAAATGCCTACATTTCCTTATAAAAATTAATAAAAAGATGAAATATACAACAACTGATAAAACAAAATTAAGAAATCCTTCATGGGGAAGCCACACGTAAAACAGATTGGTAGGGAATATTAAAAATATTTCAAGACAGAGCTAAATGATTATGGTAAATTATGTTACAAAACTGAAGTCAAATATCTATAATAATACTGAACTAAAAGGAGTGTGATATGAAATCATGGTTAATAAAGCATAGTATTCCATATCCAAAACTTGGACTTATATGAAGAACCAAAAATAGAAGAGCACAGTGAAAAAATAAATTGAAATGCCTAAGTTTACAATAGAGTGACTCCAGAACACTGCTTAATTATTAACTTAGATAATTTGAGAGATAGAGATCCCTGTAGTGAAAGTATAAAAACATTCATGGGACTACTACAACTTCAGGATAGTAGGATCAGTTCTCTCTGGAGTGTGGACCTGAGCTTTGGTTTTATCTGTAATGGTTTATTTCTTTAAGAGAAAAAGATCTGAAACAAGTAGAGCAAAATGTTAACATCTATTAAATCTACAAGATTGGTGTCTGTTGTTGGTTATTTTATTTTCTGTAGTTTTCCATGTTTGTAATATAGTACATTTTAAAAGATTACTCTTGTGTGCTTAAAGATAACCACCAAGTAGAATTTAAATTAAAACATGTACTAGTATATCAAACATGGAAGAAAAGAGCAAGCTGTGTACCATGCAAGAATACATAATGTAGGAAAATACAGAAAATGTGAAAAGAATCAGAAAAACATCCAAACCAAAAATGACAAAAGTAGGACTATGGATCCATTATGAAGATTGCTATAAACTGTTTCAACCCCTCAATTAAGTGGCTAAAAATTATAATGATATTGAATGTGTATTCTTGGTCTGTGCCTGACACTATGCCATATGCAATCCTACATTCCTTAAATGTTTTACCTCCATTAATCTTCTTGACAACCTTATCAATCAAATATTATTATCTGAAAGTCTCATAGATTGAATTGATAAAAATAGTTCAACCAAGAGATACACCTTTTTAAAAAGACAAAGAAGTTAAAGATGAGTGTTTTTGTATTACCACAAAACAAAACAAACAAAAAGATTATTAAATAATAACATCAGACAAGATAGAATTAAAGACAAATTATTAAGTACTGTCTAGAGATTAACTTTATATTCCAAAAAGGGAGCTTCCATAATGAATATATAAGAATTTTAAGGCTTTATATATCTGAATACTCTAACATTTGAGTAATTGACCAAAATTATTAGAAATACAAGGAAAATTACTCTGAATGAAATGTCTTCACACATTTTTGGATCAAGGAGACAAAAAAGAATAATAGCAGAAAAAAATATTGTTCAACTTAGAATTTATGGATAGGCTTCTTGTGTTCTTAGAAATCTTAGAACTCTATGCAAGTTAATTTGTATGTATATGTGACTGTGAACTCTTTTTGAAACCTAGTACTTCCATCGTGTCCTCAAAAGAGGTCCATGAATCTCCCCAGAATGTGTGTGTGTGTGTGTCTTTACATTCTATAATAAGAGACCACATTAAAAAATTAATCCATGAAATATCAAAAAAAAATTTGTGTACAAAGTCCTAAGTGGAAAATATATAGAATTATACTTGAAATTACTTTTGTGATGTCTAGCTCTCTTACTATGTTTCATATTCTATGATAATAGGGGCATAAACCTCTTATTTTCTGATTCTTCACTAAGTAGAATAGATGACATATGGACTAGGCTCAGTAAATATCAATTGAATTGATTAATGGAGCAATCAGTAACCTTGGGAGAAATTAGTATTTTGTCAAAGAATTAGCTCGCCAAACAGTTCTAGATCCAGAATTTTTTTAAAGTTTATTTATTTTGAGAGAGTAAGAGAGAGAGAGACAGTAGAGGAGAAGTAAAAAGAGAGACAGAAAGAGAGAATCCCAAGCAGGCTCCACACTGCCAATGCAGAACCTGATGCAGGGCTGGAACTCACAAACCATGAAATCATGACCTGAGTGGAAACCAAGAGTCAGAGACTTAACGAACTGAGCCACCCAGGTGCCCCTAGAAAAAAAAAATAATGTTTATTTATGAGAGAGAGAACATGAATGGAGAGGGGCAGAGAGAGAGAGGGATACCGAGGATCCAAAGCAGGCTCTGTGCTGACAGCAGCAAGCAAGCCCGATGTGGTGCTCAAACTCACGAACCATGACATCATGACCTGAGCTGAAGTCATTCTTAAGATCAACTGACTGAGCCACCCAGGCACCTTCAGAAAAATTTAAAGGTAGATTCTAACAAACCTCAAAGATTAGTTGCTTATACAATTTTAACTTTTTCATAGTATGAAAAACATCCAAAACAAGTAATGAAACTACTCAGTTACAAAAATACTAAACTCAGAAACTAAAACCTAAACAAAACAGCTATAAAAGTCCAATGCACTTGTATCACCTATACATGTGTGTATGTATGGATACACACAGACATATGTGATAGATACACATGAGATATCCAATAGATTCAGTAACATATGAAAATTATACCATAACAATATAACAAGATTTTGAACATGTATGTTTAAGATTTAATTCAGGAATACAACTACTCAATCTACTCAATTATGTTCATTTATCTTTTCCACTCTTTTTCCATTATTAAGAAATAGCAATACATCAAACAAAAAAATGGTCATTTTCATAGATGCTAAAAGAGCAATTTGATTAAAATTTTACCTGCGCAATGATGGATGATATTTTACTGTACTAGGGAAGGAAAGATGGTCTTTCAAACCTGATAAAGAATAAGCATCTGAAACCATCAGCCTGGTCAGCATATTTCATATGTAAGCGCCAGGAGCATAACCATTAAAATCAAGATCAAGAACTCTATTTATTTATAACTATCGAAAGTAACCTAGATCTGCTCTTGACATGCATATGCACTTGGAAACATGGACAATTTCAACAAAACAAAAAATAATAAGTGAGCAATAAAATAATTTTTAAAAATTCTAGATCAGGGCAAAATGAAAGCTTAATTTCATAAAATAGTTATGCAATAAAGCTATAACAATGAAGCTTTAGGTACTAAATATCAAATATTCAAGAGGAAAAGTCAACAAGTTACCGAATATAAAATGAATAGACAAATATTAATATGTTTTCTATAAACCTGTCAAAGATTATAAGAGGAAATAGGTCCAACGAAGAATAAAAAATACATAAACTATCTAGATTAGGAAATCTGTGAGACATGACTAAAAATGAATAGAAATTTAAAATGTAAATTTCCTCTCCTATTATTTTGTAGGCTTAATATAATTTCAGGCAAATGGGTGGTTACACTTGAATGTGATATTCTTTAAACCTCTCATTCCTTTTGAGAAATATCTTCTAATAAAATAATAAAAAGCATAGTAGAAGATTCAGACAACAGGTTATGTGTCTTTTATTCACCTTTTAAAAGGGGTTATAAACAGTCAAATTCCCCACAAAAATAACAGAGAAAATTTGGTACAATCATTTGATAATCGTGTTTATGAAGAGCAGGAGCCAAGGAAGTGCTGAAGAGCTATTTAATATAAAAAGCAGTGCATTAAACTTTATATTCTATTTTAATTCTACAATTTTTTTAAAGGTGCCTTTTTTTAAAGTTTAAATAATCTCTGCACTCGTGGGATGTGGGGCAAACTCACAACACTGAGGTCAAGGGTCGGTGGCTCCACCAACTGAGGCAGCCAGGTGCCCCTAAAAGATACTGTTTTTAAAATATTTACATAATGGTGTGAAAAACAAGCCACAATTCAGTATATGAGAGATATATATTTAAGAGGTTAGGGGTGCCTGGGTGGCTCAGACAGTTAAGTGTCTGACTTTGGCTCAAGTCATGATCTCACGGTTTGTGTTTGAGCCCCGCATCCAGCTCTGTGCTGACAGCTCAGAGCCTGGAGCCTGTGTCTCCCTCTCTCTCGGCCTCCTCCCCTGCTCAAACTCTTTCTCTCTCTCAAAAATAAAAACATAAACATTAAAAAATTCTTAAAAAGGTTAAATAATACATTAACTTTATTTTCCATATACATAGTTTTTCTTTGTTTTTGTTTGTTTGCTAAAAAGTGAACATACATTTCACAGTGAAAAAAAAGATAATGGATTCATATATTGTAGTTATAATTAATTTGGTACCTTTGCCATGCAGTATTTTTTGTCTGTGCAGATTTAAATTTAAACCTATAGTATACTTTTAAAGGATCTTTGGAAGCCAGAATAGAAATTGAAGATTTTAAAGATGAGTTTAGAAGTGTGTCTTGTGAGAGGGACACATTGACACGGTCTTTTTATCAACAAAGAATAAGAACCAGAAACAATAGGGACCCCTGGGTGGCTCAGTCGGTTAAGCCTCCAACTTCGGCTCAGATCATGATCTCACAATTTGTGGGTTCAAGCCCCACATCGGGCTCTGTGCTGACAGCGAGCTCAGAGCCTGGAGCCTGTTTCTGATTCTGTATCTCCCTCTCTATCTGACCCTCCCCTGCTCATGCTGTCTGTCTCTCTCTCTCTCTCTCTTAGAAATTTAAAAAAAAAAATTAAAAAAAAAAAAGAACCAGAAACAATAATGAAGACTAGCCCAAAGGAAAAGGTCAGTGTCTTATTTAAAAACCCAAAAAATTTGAAAGCATAATTGTCTCCATAAGAGTTTAAATGCTGATATTTTACATTAAAGCAATTTAGGAATGTTTATACCAATATTTGCCAGGGCTATAAACCAATTTAGCATTGTCTTGTATTCAGATTGCGTGGAAAGTAAGTTTTCCATCTTTAAGAATATAAAAACTAGGGCAAGGAATAGATTGAGAGTTTCATACTTATGAGCATAAATTGTGATTGTTTACTGTGCTTTAACAATGATGAAATCACTAAAGGCTTCACAGCAAGACCCAAAACCCTGGGGAAGCCAGTAAGAATTCAATATTAACAGTTCATGGAAGAAAATGGATTCCACTTAGTAAAATGATTTCAAATGTTTTCTGTAAAATGCAAATATTGCAGCTCTGTAAAGTTGGACATTTTAAATAGGTTTTATTTGAATCTTTGTTCTTACTTAAGGGCTATGTGTTATTCCCAGTGGAATCCAAAGATTATAATGTTTAGTTAATGGTGGACATATAATAAACTTTGGAGAAGTATGAAATGAAAAGAAGGGATTTCTTAAAGTTGAAAGGAGGTAGGCCATCAAAGCCATTTCCAAACATCCTAGAAATGTTTAATAGTTTCCGTCACCTAAAAGTATGCAACAGATAGTGCTTTGGTGGAAATTGGAACATTTCTGATTCTCCACCCAGCCCCATATCTACTTCAATGTCTTATTCTGTTCAGATATTGTAATGCCCCCAGGCAAACAGTAGAAATTAGTATAACCCTGACTGAGCTCAACTTTTGCCGTAATCCTCCAGAATTCTCTATTTAGACCTTCAGGGGAAGGGTGGGGCGGGGACAAGAAAGGTGGAAAGTAACAACTGATAAAAGGGAAGGCAAGCACTTTCATCTGGGAATAATTAATCCATGCTTAGAAAATGCCAGCAAATGTTGCTTTGCTTCATTTGATTTTTATTCACTTGATAATGACAGTCAAGTGAGCAAAGTGCCCGGTCATGAAATTGCTCTTGGTTTAGGTTTCAGGTAACTTTCTTTTTTGCAAACAGCTTGTCAGAGCATAACAAAAATGGAGACCTTGTTTTTCTGGGATAAGGAAGAAGCAGCATTCCGATACAGACTAGTGATTTCTATGCTGGCATTTATTGCTTTCTTTGTAATTGTATTAGTTCCTAATTAAAGCTAAATGGAGATCTTTCTTGGAAGCATTACCCGTTTTTCTTTCATTTTGAATTTTGTCCGTTATACAGAACGTTCTCATTCTTAGAATAAGCATAATGTTGAACAAACTGAAAACATCTCTATCAGATAGGGATCTACTGAGTGTTCTGAAAAAGAAAATAAACAGGAAATCAGGAATCATTTTTCCCCCTCTCTGGCTATGCCCTTCTCAATTTGTGTGTCTGTTGTTCTGCTTAGTTGAGTAGGATGGTGTGCAGATGTGTATCTGTCTTTGTCCCTCTCTTCTATCTCAGTGTCTTTTTCTCCATAAGCCCCGACTCTCATCACCTCTTCTCCCAGAAAGAAGGTAGAATGGTGAATTTACTTTGAATTCCAGATTCATCACTGAAAACACTGCATTGAGCCTGTCTCAGAGAGTGTATCTGCCCTGGATGCCCCCCTCACAGTTGGTGAATTAGAACCCACACAGACTTGCTGTGACCTGAAATTCCCACCCCATAGATGCCCTCAGGTACCTTGCATCTTGCTGCAGAGCTTAGTGTTCCAGAACATTGCATTCCACAGGACAGGCCAAGGACGGGAGCATTGATTTTCAGTGGTGACATGCCAGTGCAGTCTCCTCTGTGTTGTCCTATGTCCTGTTCTGTCTCAAGGCCAGAAAAGGAAAAGAGAAAGTTTTAGACTTGACAAGGGGCGGGGGAGGGAATGTAAAGAGCCCTTTTTTAAAAATTTAACCCCCAAGAAGGGAAAATAAGTTATGTAGAATTATCTCACATCAAGAAAAACATGATTAAAATAACCTGGTATGAATATTCATCCATGGCTTGATGGAAGAGCAGGAGCCAGAGAGTTGCTGAGGCTTGTTGCTAACAGAGATCTCTTTCAGAGACTTGCATTCTACAAGCATTTGTGATTAGGTCTGTTGGCCAAAACTGTGGGAGACTTTTTTGTTGTTGTTGTTGGTTTTTCTTTTTCTTTAATCTTGGCATTTTGGATGCCCAGCTTCCTGCTGAAATGCATTTCTCTCTAATCACAACAGTCCCAGGTGGTTTGCCTCACTCACACCAGGCCCTTAGAGGCTGACTCACTGCAGAGGGGAAGAAACACATTATCCTGACAAGTGATTATCCTTTGTACAGCAGTCTCTGTCCATACAGTGAAAATCATGCTTAACGTGTTATTAATTATGCCTCCATCTCTAGTGTTAAAGAACAACCAACACATTGTTTGTCCACATCATTTTCCCTACTGAAAGAATGTTTTCTTCCCTAAGATGTCCACTCTCGCCTTCTAAAAGCACTGTCCAATTGAATTCTCTGTGATGATCAAATGTTCTATATCTGCACTGTCCACTATAACAGCCACTAGCTGCAAGTACATACGACCAGCGGCTGCTATATCAGAAAGCAGAGCCAAACCGCCAATGATGTTATTGGAGAGTTCCAAGGTACACAACTGTTTCAAAACCCAAAACCACCAAGTAATGTAAATATGTAAGTCTGTACACACACACACACACACACACACACACACACACACTTTTATTCTGTAACATACTTTCTTTTCGGTTTTTTAATCATTCTAAATCATTCATCATCATTTGCCATCAAATCTCAGCCTCACTAGAGAACCATTAGAGTTGCAGAGGAAGAGGACTCAAGAAGGTAAAATGTGACATTATTTTTTAACTTTCCTGTTCTCTAAATAGCTAACATACAGGTAGTGGGAAGCACAATTAGACTTCATATCAAAATGATGTGCATTGAATAGGAACAATCATTTCTGATGTGAATTTTTCATGGAGATTTTTCCTAAATCTGAGCCAACCACACTTTCTATTCTTTAGCTAATATTACCAACGTTTAAAGTGAATTAAAGTCAATAAAATTGCTATTGTTGTTTATATGTAAGTCAATCTATGCCTAATGAAAAGGGTTAAAGATATTTGTAGCCTGTTAACATGGAGAGAGATCATTCAAGTATGTCTGATCAGTGATTGCACATTTAAAGTTGATTATAGTAATAAAATATTAGTGATTATTATCATTACTGCTACTACTACTTATTGAGTATCTATCATAGCCAAGTGATGTCTTAAATGTCTAACTTTATATATGTTACTTAATTTGTTCCACACAATAAGCCCAAGAGAGAAGTACAATTTTTTCTATCCACTGTACATACAAATGAGACAAAGAAAAGTAAGTTCCCCAAAATTGGCCCAAATTGACATTCAAAAACACACAGTCTAACCACAGAGCCTGAGCTCATAATTAGTATCTAGTCTACCTCATGCATGGAAAAAGCAACAAACCATATGACTAAAATGTTCAGATTTCAACAACAGATAAACATGAACCTCAGCAAAGAAAAATTCTGACCACATCGTCATATTAGTTATTACCGTATTAATGGCTTCAAACAGTTAGAACTTATACTTGTAACTATGTGAGTATAATTACCAGACTTCAAGAGAAAAAGCTTCTGCACAGCAATAGAAACAATCAACAAAACTAAAAGGAAACCTTAGGAATGGGAGAATATATTTGCAAATGACATATCAGATTAAGGGTTAGTATTCAAAATCTATAAAGGACTTATCAAACTTAATGTCCAAAAAACAAATAATCCATTTAAGAAATGGGCAGATGATATGAATTGACATTTTTTGAAAGAAGACATCTAGACAGCTAACAGACACTGAAAAGATACTCAACATCACTCATCATCAGGGAAATACAAATCAAAATCACAATGAGATACCACCTCACACCAGTCAGAATGGCTAAAATTAACAATATGAGAAACCATAGGAGTTGTTGAGAGTGCAGAGAAAGGGGAGCCTTTTGCACCGCTGGTGGGAATGCAAACTGATGTGGTCACTCTGGAAAAGAGTAGGGAAGTTCCTCAAAAAGTTTTAAAAAAGAACTCCCCTACGATCCAGCAATTGCACTACTAGGTATTTACCCAGAGGATACAAAGTTAAAGACCTGAAGGGACATATGCATGTCGGTGTTTATAGCAGAATTATCAACAAGAGTCAAACTATGGAAAGATCCCAAACATCTATCGACTGAGGAATGGATGAAGAAGAGGTGGTATGTGTGTAAGAGTCCATCGCACACATATTAGTCAGGAATGGAATATTACTCAGCCATCGAAGAGAATGAAATCTTGCCATTTATAATGACGTCAATGGAGCTAGAGTGTATTAGGTTATGCAAATAAGTTAGAAAAAGACAAACACCCTATGATTTCACTCATATGTGAAATTTGAGAAACTCAACAGATGAACATAGGGGAAGGGGAGGAAAAATAAGATAAAAAGAAGGAGGCAAACCATAAGAGACATAAATACAGAGAACAAACTGAAGTTTGCTGTAGGGGAAATGGGAGGGAAATAAGGCAAATGGGTGATGGGTATTAAGGAGGGCACTTGTGATGAACACTGGGTGTTATACGTAAGTGATGCATCAATAAATTCTACACCTGAAACTAATATTGCACTCTCTGTTAACTAACTTGAATTAAAAAAAAAAAATAGTACACTTATTGACCAGAGTAGTTCGTTGCTGAAAGTGACAATTAAGTAGTTGTCAAAGAAATGCTGTAAGGCAAATCAGTCTTCTCTTGATATTAAGTATGTTAGAATTCATCCAAGATTTTTAAAGACTACTTGAGAAAAAATTGCATTGTATTTCTACATTTTGCTAACTATCCTATTACAAATAAAAAAATACACCAAGTTCCCACTTTTCTGGTTACATTTTGTGGCGTTGGTATTCATTGACTAGGAAAGTCTGTTAGTTTCTTGTGGGAAGAATACTCAACATGACATCTACTTTTTAAATAGATTTTTAAGTACACAATGCAGTATTGTTAACTACATAGTGTTGTAGAGAGGATCTCTAGAACTTGACTATCTTCCAGTTAAAACTTCATGTATACCCTCTGAACAGCAATTCTCCCCAAAGCCCCTGGCAACATGACAGGGTTTTTTTAAGGCTGGATAATACTCCATCTTATATATGCACCATATTTTCTTTTATCTTTTAATTCTTTAATGTTTATTAGAGAGAGAGAGAGAGAGAGAGAGAGAGAGAGCATGAGCAGGGGAGGGACAGAGAGAGAGGGTGACACAGAATCTGAAGCAGCTCCAGGCTCCAAGCACAGAGCCTGACGTGGGGCTTGAACTCACAAATTGCAAGATCGTGACCAGAGCTTGAATTGAACCATCCACATGCCCCTGTACCATATTTTCTTTATCCTTTCATCTCTCAATGCACATTTAGATTGTATCCATATCTTAACTGCTGTAAATACTGCCGTTGACATACAAAGTCTGTCAGACTAAATAATTTGTTTCTCTCTTTTTTGACTAGTCCCTGGTTTTCTTTTGAATTGGATCTTCTTTCCCCTAACATTTCCTACAACTATCTAATGATTTATACTACCTGGTGAAAATGGCTACTATTGACTCCAGGCCCAGAGGTTGCCTTTTTCTAGATTAGATGATGAATGCTCATTCAACTCTGTTTTATATCTTCTGAAACCTCTCTTCATGCCACGTCTTCTGGGTAGAACTTTGAAGGGGGGCTGCCCAGATGAGCTTGTTTTTGGAAAATTTTGATGATATATGGTTAAACATACGAGAGTAGTAGAAATTAGGGGTAACAATCTCAGTTCTTTTCCTTTCAGGAAACCTTAACAAGGAAACCTTAGAGTTTGAAATGACCTCAAGGATCCTCCTGAATCTTTTGCCAGGCTTACTCATCTGTGTAAATACCTTCAATGACAGAGAAAATATGGTCCTGCATCAGGAAGATGACTGTTTTTCATCAGTTCCAATCATTAGAATACTCTTTCTTAAATAAAATATTCATTGTTAACTATTCCAAGTTAAATCTAATTCCTATCTTTAATGTTAAAAGTAACTCTAATATGTTTCTTATATGACAGTTTATCAAATATTTGCAAAGAGTTCCGATGTATCCCTTAACTCTTTCTTCTCCAAGTTAAGCATGCTATTTTTTTTAATCAAGTGTTCCTCATCTTCAGGATCTCCATGCATTTCCCTTTCCTGAATTGTCTCCCCTGAGTTAATTCAGTTGATCAACATCTCATTTGCTGCTTAGAAACAAATGTACAATGTAGCAACATTTGATCCTCCAGAATAGGCTGTGAGGTCTTTTTCCTTTGTCCTGTATGTGGTCTGTCTAATAATGAATCTTCAGGTCAACCGAATGAGCATTCATGTGACTTTTTGAAGTCTTCCTGAGTCTCTTTATCAGTTTCCCAATCATTAAAATTCTGACAGCCACTTGGGTGTCAGAAAAATAAAAAATACCACAAATGGTGGTATTTCTTTTATTCTGATCAATGTTCCTAAAGTTTCTAAGTCTTTGTTAGTTCCTTGTTGAAGCCTAAATATTTTATTGACATAGTTTATAGGTTTGTGTGTGTGTGTGTGTGTGTGTGTGTGTGTGTACTGGTTAAGAGGAGAAGTCCTAGAACCAGACCTACCATTTGCTAGTAACATGAGCAAGCAAGTTGCTTAAGCTCTCTTAGTTTCTGGGTTTCCCCACCCCACCCCCCCCTCTGCAAAGCGGGATAATGATTACATCTACTTTACAAGGTCATTAGAGTCAAATGAAACAGTATATGAACTACCTAGTGTGGTGCTCATGTTAGCGATGATTAAGCTGTGAACTCATTTGGAGTCCTCATAGAAGATGCACATGATTAAGCAGACTTCTAATCACTACACTGTGGATTATGATGTCACTTTTTGTACAAAATGATATCCAAAGAATTAAAGCAAACCAACGAAGAAAAAGAAAAAGAGAAATTCTTTGAGGGTCATGTTGTAGTTGATAGCTTATCATGGTGTATGCAGCCTGAAAAAGGTCTTCCCAAGACCAGGGTAGGCACTATCAGACCCTATTATCCTTGTCCTTGAGTTGACTTCATGGCCTTTTGGCTCATACCTGAGTTACTCATTTTCCCAGTTCCAGTTATCCAAGAAAGGAAATGAGACACAAACACCCAATTCCAACTACAGTCATTAGGGTCCATACTTGGCGTAGTCATCTGTTAGGTTAGGAGTGAGCTTAGGCCAGCTCCCTCAGTATGGAACATGGCTACATGAAGTAAGAGCTGTGCATGGAGCAACTGTCCTCAGAATGTTCAGGGAGGAGAGAGTTAGGCAGCCATTGATTTCTCTAATATGGTAGTTTCCTCTTCTACTTTCTGAAAAGTGATTCTAAAGCTTAAATTGTTTAGGTGATTTCAGCAATGATTAATGGCGTGATGGTAAAAGTTTAACAACCAGCTCTCTGGGGGAAAGAGGACAACACTAGTATTTGTTGATTTCTATACTGTAAATATCTTTACTAGGCTAATTTCAGTCTACCAACGTGAAGTCATTGAATGGGGAGTCAGTGAAAACAAACTTGCAAAAAGATGCACTGTATCACGCCATTATATCATTGACAACATAAAAATACATTAGATTTTAATAACTTTAAGACCAAATAATCATAAAATATAGTGTAGTAATTAAGGGGTAATGAGTTTTGAATATTTATTATCTTTAATTTATCTAATTGTAAATCTATATATTTTTATTATTTATAACAGCTGACAGAATTTTCTGAAAATTTAAATACTCGTTCTTAAAAGCTGTGCAAGCCAGCTCTAGTGCATCACTGTTGCCAAGATGAGGCCATTCAAAACGTGGCCTCTTCCTTACAAACTGATTGGGAAAATTATGTTTTTGCATGTGAACTAACTAGAGGATAATTCAAGACATTACATACTTAAATATGAAATATGTAAGTGTAAATGAGACATATTTTATATATTTCAGAGAAGGGGGATCTCAGGTGCACCAAAAACCAAGAATGCCTTTCCTGCTGTTAGTATCATTGTTCTGTTTATCCTCAGTTTTCCAGGACATACTCAAGAGTGCTCAAACATAAATCCAAACAAATCAGATTCTCACAGGGTAAGAGGAAATCATGTTCTTCATTGTAGTGTCTTCATAGGATCTCTAATTGTGAATTGTAACAAATGATTAGAAGATTATTTAGGGGAAGCTGAACTGAGAATTGTCAGATCCCATAGATCAGGTTAATAATTCATAAAGTCTGCACTTGAACAGAATTATTTGCAGACTGAATTGATAGACTATCAGAAATAGTCGATGACTGTTCTTGGGAGACCTTGAGAAAAGTGATCAGTAAAAGTGGCACTTGGGTTTAATAAACTTGAAGCTGCTCAGATACATCTCCTAACTAATGGATTGTGACATATGTAGCCTGGGCTTTGACCAGCAGTGATACCCAGTGCTGTAATTGTCTTGCATATAGAGTGTTTGTTTCCAAAGAAAGTTGTTGCTGTATTGAGAGAGTAATTACAAAGCTGCCAGAAAGAAGAGCAGTCCCCTCACCAAACTCACCATGATTTATTGGGTGTATTTGTACTCTTAAACAGATCTGTCTTTTTCCTCCTGGAATGTTTTCACACTTCAATATGAATCTCTCTTCCCCTGAGCTCACCTCATTTGTGTCTGAAATATTGATCTGGTTGACAAAGGACAGGGCAGTACAAGTCTGTGTGTGTGTGTGTGTGTGTGTGTGTGTGTGAGAGAGAGAGAGGGAGGGAGGGAGAGAGAGAGAGAGAGAAGACAGAGAGCACGTGTGAGAGTGTGCATGTCTACACATACACAATACTCAATAACATGATTCTATCATATTATTTTTATGATCTAGGGAGATTTGGCAAAGGAACTGCCCTTTCTCCTTGAAAATTCCGCTGATAGTTTCTGTCTTTGAGAAACAAACTTGATTGTGAGACTGAAAAAGACCTTCAGCCTTCTCTGTGGCATTTGTCCATGGAGTCTGCAATAGAAATGATTTATGAAAGCCCACCAAAGCAAGAAAATCATAATCTTTTTGACAAATTCCTTTACTTCCATTGCAGATCAGCAGTTTTAGGAAGGTGGCCTCCATGGTATCCTAAATGCTAAAAGTCTTCCATCACACCAATGCATCTTCCTAAAGTTGAGAAGAACCTTGGAAGGTTTTAGTTCCCCCTCTCCTTTATAGAGAAGTAATCAAAAGTTGATTAGTTAACTGAAGCCTTTTACCTCCCAGGAAAAGTGTCTTTACTTTTCTGGAGTTGGAGTTATTGAGGAACAGTGGAAGACTGGTTCACACCAGACCTTTGCTAGAAACATCTACTTTGCTTCTGCCTCTGATGTTTTTCCCTCTTCTCTCACAAAGAAGAATAGTTGTGTGGCTCTTCACGCTTTGTCAAAATTTTCAGTGGAACCCTTAGAAAATTAAGTTCTTTTTTGGTGGAAAAAAAGATGCTTGCACTCTATTTGCTGAAAGGCCAAGTGGATCAAATTATGAAAAATTTTATGCAGAACTCAAGGTTATGACTCAGGCAGTTCAGTTCAGCATACTTCTTCTGTCAGAAGGAGCTTGTTGACAAATCGTTCTTATTGCTAATCAGCACAGGAAAATAAAATCTGTGGGAAAAATATCCAACTATGGTATACATTGTAGATTCCTTGTTTTCTAAGGAATACAGAAGATGACCATTATTTCAGAAAAGTGGTATTCCTGTTCTCAGGACAAAGGCATTAAATAAATGACCTCTCTTATTCCCTTCTACTCCCTATAGTAACAGATATTGTGTGGTTATGACTCAGTTTTGAAATTATTTTCCTTTTTATAAATGCTGTGTAATGCTTAGTCATTCAAGTTAAACTAAACTTACTCTCAGCATAGACTGTGGGTATAATAGACAAATAAGCTTAATGGTGACTTGGAAATCACAAGACATGGCTTTTAATTTTGGAAAATCTATTCTATAAACTAGGTGGTGAGCATACAGAATGCCTGGGTGGCTCAGTTGCTTAAGCATATGATTTCAGCTCAGTTCATGATCTCCTGGTTCATGAATTTGAGCCCCACATCAAGCTCTATGCTGTCAACATGGAAACTGCTTTGGATCTTCTGTTGCTGTCCCTTTCTGCCTCTCCTCAGCTTGTGTTACTCTTTCAAAAACAAAATAAACATTTGAAAGAAAAAAAAGAGAGATGATGAACATAGTTTCTTTAAGGAAAAAAATTGCATTCAACTAATCCGTTTTTTTTTCTTGAGGCATTTTAATATGTAATTAAGACATTTACGTAAGTTTTATCACCCTCCCCCATCAGAGCATTGAGAGAAAAATAGAATTAGCTGAGAAATAGAAAACTAAGTTTAGAGAAAATGGGTTTTTTTCCTCTCTGAAAGGAGGAGGAGTCATAGTGGTATTCCTAGGGACAAAATCCCGAGATTAGTTTGACTTAATACTTGAATAAATGAGTTAGGAGTAGCATTATATAGGAAAATTTCTGGGTTTCCAGAGGGATATGTCAAACCAATGAACAAACTTAACAAAAAACTTACAAAGCCTCTTTATTCAATGTTTTTTGAATGCCAACCATGTGTCAAGACTTGTTAGGGTGGGTAGAAATAGATAGTTCCTACTTTTAAGTGGCTTATAGTCTAGTATGTGATTAAAATATATTGCTTTAAAACTAGAAGATTAAGCAGAAAGTATTACCTTTCCCATTGAGGAGTTGGTAGGTAAAGTAGAATTTTCAGAGTGCAGAAACTTTACTTCCAGCTTGAGAGAAAAGGGGAGTCAAGTTTTCATGAGGGTGATAACATTTAACACCTGACCTTTAGACTTCTAGTCTGCATAATAAAGTACTAGGGCTTTCTAAGCACATGGAACACCATGGCAAATGTAGAGTGGAAAAAGGCAGGCGCAAATTATATAAGTGAGCAGTAACAAATTCAAGTTTTTGTAGTTATTGTGGTTTTCTCGTTAGCACAGAGTATGCGATAAGGACAAGTAGAAAATGCAATTTGGGCCAAATTGTGAAGAGTTATGAAATGTCAAGTTAGAGATTTTGGCCTTGATCCTGGAGGCTAAGAGTTCTCTACATTTTTCTTCCTTAGCACATATGACAGAGGATATTATAATATGCATTATGTGGTCAAACACAAGTTATATACTAACTATAACTCTCAAGAAATCATATCATCATATAAGCAAGAGTGATTTTCAAAGATAAGAACAGTTATGAATCTGTTCTAATTTTTTAACATAAGTCATCCTCAAACATTAGTATTTTAATTATCAAATGATAGCAAATTACTTTTGACATATGTCAAAATAGATGACAACACTGTAGTACATTGAAGTAACTGGCTTAAGGTCTGCTGCTACGGGGCTGGGGATATTCTGTTTTAATCATGAAAATGTCATAATTAGAACAAATTTTCAGAAACACTTTACAGTTACTAGAGGGTAAATGAGTTTGCTAGTGGTAGAAATACAGAGTACAGGAAAACAAGGAGACACTATTAAAATATCTAGTCAAGTGATAATTGGGACTTGAACTTGGAAAGCAGCAGTAAAAATGGAGAAGAGCTTGGAATTGTGTGCTGTTACAGAATGATGCCTCTTGTGACCTAATTGGATTAGGTACAAGAAGGGAGTTGTGGTGGGTGGCAGAAGTCATGGGAACAGTTACAACTTAAGTAAAGATTAAAGTGCGAATTTGAGTATGAAGATGGTCCTATTAAAGAAATTATAAATTCAAGAGGAAGGACAAGTTTTGGAAGTGATAAAGCAAGTTTGGTATAAAATGAATTTGTAGAATTTAACATATAAATTCAGCAGGCAAATTGAGGCAGAGAACTAGCAATCCAGAGAGAAATAACAAGCCAGAGATTGTGATGTGGTAGTCATATGTGATGGGTGATAATTAAAGTCTTGAGACTAAATAAGATTACCCTATTTTTCACTCCTTATATTACCTTCCTTAATAATTAGTTTCTTGGGGTACCATTTACATCTAGAGGTCCAGAGAGGAAATGAATTCATAGAAAGTCCAGTCATAGAGTAAATAGGAAAAAACAAACAAAAAAACTAGACAAGGATTCTACAAAAGCAAGGAGACCAGAGGAGTTCAAGCTGAGAGTGATCCATTGTATCAATCTTCTGTGAAACTTGAAGAAAATAAGAATGTTCTGAATATGGAGAAATCCTTACTTCAAAAAAGTAGTTAATGTAGAAGCTAGATAACAATGGCTGTTAATGGACAGGTAAATAGTAAGGATAGGTTCTAATTTCAAGAGGTTCAGTAATTATTGGAAGTAGTGAGAGAATGCTCCTGGGCATATATCAGGATGGAGAGATTTATTTTATAATTTTGGGTTTGAAAAAAATTTGGAGTGAAGATAACACAGAGTCAATAGTAGAATAATGACAGTGGAAGCAGTGTCAAAAACATGCCTGAATGTGGTATAAAAGCCATCAAAGAGTGTTCCATGCTCATGGAAAAGAAGGGATTTGGGTAGTTTTCTTAGTTTGCGTACTCCAGGAAACAGATAAATGGATTTAGATGTGTAGGAGATCTATTGTAGAGACATCTTTAAAGGATAAAGGGAAGAGATGTAAATAGATAAGAAAAACCTTCAAACCACAGTGTAGGTCTGATATCTGTGACAGGAAAGAAAGAAGAGAGACAAATTGGATAGGAAGAGTTTCAGACTATAGTACAGTTTCAAAAAAGTTTTAGCCAGACTGATGTGACTTCTTTGGTCCAGAGCCATCTATCTGAGGAGTCCCACATCCCTCAAAAAGGGACTTGAATTACTCGTATTACTACCATCATCATGTTCAGTCTTTGGCTGAAAGCAACTGAGGTAAAGGGAGGCCTTGGTATAATAAATGTGGTGGTGGGTCCAGAGGTCAGCATCTAGGACTTTCAGTCAACCCTACTTTCTGCAGCAGGAGATCTAAGTAGCTCATTTTTATGGCCACCATGTTAGTACAAGTACATGTGGCTAATTTCAGAAGGCTTGGTCAGGCAAGTGATTGGTTATGGTAGTAAATAGCAAGGAATAAGCATCCTAACCAACATGTCCTTCTGATTCTCTGTGTTTGAGCGAAAAGGAACAGATGCTACCATAGAGCGTTTTATTAAACGAATGGTCTTGCGGCATCACAACTCAGATGGTTTAAGAAGCTAGTCTTAGAAATAGAAGAATATCTTTAAGGGATGCCAGAATGGAGGACTACCATTTATGCCTCAAATATCACAAAGACAACTAAGATGGGAAGTGGCAGTTCTAAGGTATTTTCTTGAGACTGATGATTCTCTCTGCAATGGATAATAATCTTGTAGCTCACATCACAGCTTGGCCTCTGGCTGTTTGTATCATGTTGGATTTGCTGCTTAGTTTTCATGCTCTCCATTTTCTTTATCTACAAAGTGGAAATACAAAGTGGCTTAGAGAGTTGTTGTGAGTATTAATTTATTATTTTTTATGCACTTTACATTTAGTTAGCAGTGCCATTTCACTTCTTCCATTAAAACTCTAGTTTTGGGCTTTGTGTTCTTCTTCAATAATTAAACTATCAACATTTGATTTCCAACTTAGTCCTTCACCACTCTTCACCATCTATCTCTACTATCACTGCCACTGCCAAATCTACCATCTCTTTCTTCCACTTTACTACCATCAACTGTTTCCTATGTGCTTGTTGTTTTATGGATTCTTTTGGGGGAAATTGTTATGACAGAATAACCTCAATGCTAAATTTCATTGATGTCAAGCCCAGTCCTCATATAGAAGGACTATTTCAGGAAAAGTTGAAGAGAAAAAAGTTATTTGTTCCCAACAGATCAGGGATTCCACAGTGTACAATGGAAAGGGGGAAAAAATGAGGAAAAGGTAAGCGTGGTTTACACTACCAAGTAAAGAATTAGAGTCCAAGAAAAAAGATTAAAGTTTAGATTTGGCAATATGGTAATAAATTTCAGTTGTAGAGATTGAAGCTGAAAGCTAGAAATTACCTGGAAGACTGATGTCCTTAACTTCAATTAAGTGTGGAGTTTATATTTTAAATTTCTGATGTAGTTCATATCTCTACTCTGTAAGAAATATATATGGTATAGAAAAGAAAAGTACAGACCAAAGAGAATTGTTTGAGAAATCCAATAAAAATGATCAATGAAAATAAGGAATGTTCCTCAACTGAAGATAGTTAATGCTCTTTGGTTTGGAAATACAGGATTAAAAGATAAGACAAAATAAAATCATGAAACATTTATGTATTCATTTATTCTCATTATACTAAAGTCAGAAACTATTTTTAATATATTAATGTCTTTTTAAAGTTTATTTATTTGTTTTGAGAGAGAGAGAGGGAGAGAGCAAGTGAGGAAGGGCAAAGAGAGAGAGAATCCCAAGTAGGCTTTTCACCCCCAGCACAGAGCCCAACGTAGGGCTCAATCCTACAAATTGTGAGATCATGGCCTGAGTTGAGATCATGAGCTGGGCTAAAATCAAGAATTGGATGCTTAACTGACTGAGCTACTCAGGCACCCCAATCCCACTCAGGAAGAAGAATGCTTGTAGAAATAATTAGTCAGTGACATAATTATATCAGTGATTTAGTACTTCCTGAAGGAAGCCATGGAGATAGGGAAGACAACTAATATTTAAATAGCAACCAAATTTCATTCAGTGTGCTTGGCAGTATACTGGTGTTCTCTCATTTAGTTTTACCAATAAATAGATGACAGACGTATTGACAAACCCATTTTATATGTGAGAAAAGTATGGTCTAGGCTGAAGTCAGTTAGTGAGTAGTAGGTGATGGACTTAGGCTTGAAACCCAGTTCTGACTGAATGAAAATAATGTTTTCATATGCCAAACTACGAAGTTTTTTTTTTTTCCATTATTCAGAGCTATAACGTTTTAGGATAAACTGTGTTTTCAGTTTTGGTCAATTTTAAATCATGGGGGCTTAGTAGGCCTGCTCACACAGGCCTTTTGCTGTCTGTCTTAGAGATAAGTGCAGCACTGAATGGACCAGGTAACTAATAAAATACCACACTTTCTCAGTTGTGAAATTCACCATGTAGAACTGCAGCCTCTGACTGGATTAGTATAAGACTCATACAATGTATACAATATTCATTCTATAAATATTCATTATCGATGCTGAAGATGATACAGAGGAAGCTCAGATGTAAATTAGGCAGAACCGCATAGCATATCAGAGCTTTTAACACATCTTTGGAGGGCAAAAAGGACAGATGACTTAAAGGATCAAGGCATATGTGCCCATACATACATATACCACTTACCCCCTGGATGAAACCAGTATTACTTGATTCCAAACACATTTGAAATCATCTTGACATGTCAAAAACATTCTTGACAAAATTGTCCATATTTATTTATATATGAAGCATTTTTCCCATCTGTACCAACCATTCACTAAAAAGGATTTTAAGAAAAGGGAAAAATTAGGATGAAAAAATGAGCAAAGCTATTTTAAAAGATGTTCAATGAGGAAAAGCTCTACCTCTTCAATAAAGACTTCTCTCTCTTCCTCTTGGGAAAGGCCAATCTGTATAAGTCCTTTTTAACCCAGTTTATAGATTGCTGTTGATTCCAGAAATGGAATTTCATAAATTAAAAAAATGACAGAAATTACCTTACTATTGTAAAATGAATTAGTACATTCTGAATTTTGACTTCCAAGAACAGTGTTCAGGGAAATGCTATTTACTCTATGGAGGGCTACAGGTTTTCTGGATGAAACAGATATCCTGTAATTTGAATCACTTCTGTGAACTGAGTTTTTCTGGTGTAAAGAAATAAGCATTTTTTAAAAATTCATCACTGGAGAAATGTTCTTTTGTCAACACTCCAAACATTTGCTGGGAATATACTAGTCACTACTAAATATACTGTAAGACTGAAGATTATTTAAATAAAATTTGAGGGTGTGTTACCATTCATAACATGTTACTGAATTTCTGTATCATATGGACTTTCACTTCTCATTGTCGATGTGTCCTTTCTTTGCTGTGTTTTCTTTCACCAAATATCACTATGAAATCATCAATGGGATCTCTAATCAAATAGTTTAGCTTCATCAGAGCACAATTCTTGAATTTCCTAGAATCTTTACACAAAATGTGCCTGAGATAAGATATTGCTAAATACATGGGATCAGGACTTTGCTAAAAAGGCAATTTACTTTCAAATCAAAAAATTGCCTGAAATATGGTCAGAATATTATATTGTAGTATATAATTTGATACCTCTGTCTCTGCTTATAGAAATGTTGCTGATTGCTTTGCTGGGCCTTCTAGTTTGAAGTCAGTATCTGGTACATTATTAACTAAGAAATGGATTTATCATAAAAATTCTGTATCTTGGATTTAGTCATTCTTGCTGCCTGGTTTTCATCCAAAGTTTTTCTGAGTATAGATCAGACCAGAGTTAATTCAAGAAATCTTCTTCAGTTTGTTATCTACGTGTGAAATCTCATCTGATCCCAAATTAACCCTTGCTTATAAAACCTTCCTAGAGTACTGTGAGCGCTTGTATACATCTTCCCCAACCATTCTTGAGAGCTAAATGTTGTGGATTTCTCAGGTGCACCGTAGGACTAACCACTCTCTAAAACAATTTTACATTTCAAATCAATCTAAGCCAGATTGTATCTGCTGTGGTGTAAACTAGTTGGCCATGGCCTACCGAAACAGAAAACGGGATATCATTTTGAATAGCTGTGTGACCGCATGGGAATCCCATATGACTAGAAAGTCATTTGATAGTAGTAAGGTAATTTATGTCATCTTTTTCTATTCAAAGATTTTGTTCTGTCACATTTATTCAAATATGACACCATTGTTTTGATGACTTAAATGGATTCTGGTTCAAAAAGATGTAAATTTCTAAGTATGATTTCTGTTAAATAAATATCCCAAGTGTGTGTGTGTGTGTGTTTTAACAATCCTTGATGTTGCTTAGTAAAACAGGAACAATATGTATTAATAAATTTTCAAAACCCATCCCTTTTTTTTGTTTTGTTTTGTTTTGTTTTACTGAAACATCCATACCTAGGTCGTAGAAAGAACCTCTTTATTAGTACAACAGTCTAAACAAATGTATTAGTTTTCTATTGCTACTATAACAAGCTATCATCAACTTAGGGACTGAAGATAAGAAATATTTATTATCATACAATATGTCAGAAGTATGATGCAGGTCACACTAGGCTAAAATCAAGATGCTGACTGGGCTGCATTTCTGCCTGAAAGTTCTAGGGGAGAATCCGTTTCTTTGCCTTTCCTGGCTTATGGCCTTATTTCTCCATTTTCAAAGCTGACAATAGGGAGTTGAAGCCTCTTCACATTACATCACTCAGATATCCTCTCCTGTAGTCAGATATCCTTCTGTTTTTCTCTTCTACTCTTCCA
This sequence comes from Crocuta crocuta, assembly GCF_008692635.1. Lineage (NCBI taxonomy): Eukaryota > Metazoa > Chordata > Mammalia > Carnivora > Hyaenidae > Crocuta > Crocuta crocuta. Next base: position 165,139 of record NW_027530359.1, read on the forward strand.
AAATTAATCACATGCAAAGACCCTTTTACCAGGTAAAATAACATTCATAGGTTCTAATGATTAAGCCATGGACACCAATGGTAGACCATTATTCTGCCTACCACAGTGAGTAAAATTTCAGGTAGGCTTAATAGCAATCACAAAGAGCACTTCCCCACATGATCCAGTTGATCACTCTTTTCCTCCATTGATAAATAGTAAGGCATTGTGTTGTATGCACACTATCATTATACCTTTATATAAACTGTGTATAACTGTTGTTATCTAACATCAGGACTGATTTTCGTCTCTCATCCATTTATGGAAGCACAAGTCCACAGGTTCAATCCTTTTTATTTTTTTTTTTAAATTAATGAACTTAATTGCAAATGAAGTTTGTCTCCTTTACCTCTTTTGTTCTCAGGCTCAAAGTACATTACTTGCTAAATCCAGGATAAAGAACTAGAATGGACTAGATAGACACAGAGAAAGATTTATGGAATGATTTATAGAGGGCTTACAGAAATATGAGTCATATTTGAATTTCCACTGCACTTTATATGTGCTTCTCTTTATATCTAGTATGCTTTCCGTGTATGAGATCTTATGACCTTGTTTTAAATTTGATATTAAACTTTTTGAAGACAGAATCACTTAAAAATCAAACTTATCTAACATATTATTTTATTCATATTTTGGTTAGTTAACATCCAGTGCAATACTGGTTTTAGGAGTAGAATTCAGTGATTCATCACTTACATACAACACCTAGTGCTCATCCCAGCCTGCACCCTCTCTAGCACCCATCACCCATTCATGTATTTTTTATTGTTAGGGATTCCACCATTCTTATCCATTTAAATTTTCATAACACTGTGATATATTGTTCAGACCACTCCTCTTTTCCAGAGTTTTGAGTCATAAAACTTGCGCTCATCCTCTTCCTTGAGGAAAGTGCAAAATGCTCAGGCCAGGCCACTCTTAATCTATTCCATAAGCATGCATTCCCTGTTCGAGCTCAATTGCTAAGTTTACTCTCCTTGTTAAAGGATGAATACTTGGCAAAGTTTGCTCTCCTTGCTGGAAGTGGATGAGAAGGAAGCAGTTTCATTGAACTCTTCTTCTCAATCTTACCTTTCAAGCCCTCTGCTGGGGAGACCTCAGAGATAGGAAGGTGATGGAGTATGAGAGGGAGCAGGATTGGCTCAGATTTCTCTAAGCATTGGTAGGAAAATTCTGTTGTGGAGCTCTGTTCTGCCAGACCAAATGTCTGTTGTTAACATACCTTTCAGCATTTCAGAAAAAGAAATCTTCAAAATATATACTTTTACTCCTCTGCCTGGTGTCCATGCAAATAAAAATAATTTAAAATTGGGAAACATGAATTGAGGTGCTTTAAGTAGTATACCCAGAGGAGGACTGGCTGTGAGTGATTTAGAGCATAGAAAACATTTGGGATCTTGCTAAAATACTGATTCTGATTCAGTAGGTCTGGGGTAGGATCTAAGATTCTACATTTCTATGAAGCCTCAGACAATGTGAATTCTGCTGTTTCTGATATCAGACCAACAAAGATTTAGAGCAACATGTACTCCATTTTGTGGTGATAATAGGACCACCCGTATACAAGGAGATAAGATAAACAAGGACCTCTAAACTTTGCTGTGACCTCAACATTACAGGGTAAGGAAAAACTTGGACATAGTTGCATATGGGGAGTGTATTTGAGTTGCCCCCATGACTACCCAAGAGTAGTGTATCTTAATGGCTATAGTGCAGGATTGAGAGCAAGTGCTAGCTGAGCCCCTGATTCACTATAGAAGCCCTATATAAGTCACTTCATCATCCTAATTTTCTCTTTATTTCTAGAATAAGAATGTAGATGCTTGTCCTAGGCTTCTCTCACAGATGCTATAAGTATTAACAAAGGACTACTTTTAAGGAAGAGTAGATACAAATAGAAGACATTATTACTACTTGCTGTCATCTCTTTTCTACTTACTATCTAATTCCCTTCTTACCACTTATACATGATTTATCTTTAGCCCATGTTCTCTCTATTTTCTTGGTATTCTTCTCATGTGACCATGTGATATATTATTGAAATGCCCAACTTCTTTTATTGCTAATTATATATTAACCAGGTTCTGACTTCATTCTTCTCCGTATTGAATCCTGGTCCAGGCATGACACTGACAAAAAGGATTCCTAGAGCTCAGAGGAAATTTTGGCAAATGACAATTCTCTTTTAGGGCTGTTAGTCTTAATGGAATATTTGATAAGATGGTAATAACCCCTGAGATCCTTTTATAGCAAACCCAGAGGCAATATATATATATTTTTTAACAGTCTCCATGACTTTTATTTATTCATTTCAGTTTTTAGTGAGGTCATTTCTTGAAGGCATTTCCCACTGACCATTTCTTTAAACATGATAAACATGCATGGTCCAAACTGTCTTCCTCTGTTGATATGTATAGACAATTTTTCTTCATATGTATGATTCAGTGGCAGTTTAAAGCTCATTTCCTCAGTTCCCATTTAGAAATGGAAAACTAATCACCATCCTCTAGGATATCTTCTCTGATAGTCTGTAGAATCAGCAATTTGATGCCTCAAACACCTATTCTCACCTAAGAATCATCTATTTGCATCCTCCATTTTGATTTCCTTTCTCAAAGACAACTTGTGCCTTCATTCCAGTATCTGATGCTTTTGATGTATTTCCCCTTGGGAAAAAAAATGTCTCTTGCCCTTGTCAATTATGTACAACATAATATAATTCTTTGTTTCAAACATAAGTTCACTGTTTAACCGTATGAATGGGCAGGCAATATAAACATTTGAGGGATAATGGTAATAACAGTGATAAGTGTTAACAGTTATTGAGCTCTTTACTTTTCTAGACACCGTGCAAAATGCTTGACATAGGAGTTCTAATTTAATGCTTGTAACAATCATGTAAGGAAATTAATATTCTCATTTTGCAGATGCTGAAACTAAGGTTTAGGAATGCTAAGTAATACTGCACATGGTCATACAAAAATAAGTAACAGAACCTGTACTAAGAAATAAAACATTCTTATTTTAAAGCCTGTGCACATTTTTTCAGGGCACCTGGGTGGCTCAATCGGTTAAGCCTCCGACTTCGGCTCAGGTCATGATCTCACAGTTCGTGGGTTCGAGGTCCACATCAGGCTCTGTGCTGACAGCTAGCTCAGAGCCTGAAGCCTGTTTTGGATTCTGTGTCTCCCTCTCTCTCTCTGACCCTCCCCTGCTCACGCTGTCTCTTTCTCTCTGTCAGAAATAAATAAAACATTTAAAAAGTATAAAAAAATAAAGCCTGTACACATTTTTAATCATTGCACTAGATTATTTTGGCAAAAGTTGACTAACTCTGGTCTGGACATTGCCACTGTCCAAATAGAAAATACATTTCTGTCTCAAGTGGAGGGCCCTTTAATGTTCAGAGTGTCATTCTGAACCCTTATTCAAGCTGAATTGTTCCAGGATCCACCTATATAACATGTGAAATTAACAGTAAACCCGTTTCATTACATCATCAACTTTAATTAATGTGTTTATAAAATACCTTGGAATTTATTTAACCAAAATAATAATTTCATTTAACATAATGAGTTGATGCACAGGCGGCACTGAGTTGCAGCCTCCCTGCTGCTGTTTCCAGGACATTTACCATGTAGCTAATGGGAAATCACCTTTCTGATCCTGCAACACCTGTTAATGCCTAGTTTCACCTCGGAAGCGTCATCTCTTTATGTGAAGTTAGGCTGCTCTGGTGAGTTAAATAGGGACCAAGTGAATTATCAATTATTTTAATAGCAGTGTTATGGTTACTTTGTTATTAAAAATTTTGCAGTGCTGCAGTAAGAGTTTCATAAAGCACATCCTTCATAACCTTTATAAAGTGGTTTGAGGAGCCAAAGATCAGTGGCGAGTCTGACATAGGCCAGGAAGACTTTGGATGCCTTTACACTAAGAGATATCCTTTTTAACGTCAAGGCTTCTCATCTCTGGAGCCATTATGAGTTGTAGGGAGATAGTAGAAAAATCAATGATCCTCTGCCTTTATCCTTTAACTTCATTTTCCATACTTTATCAGTAAAATAATGACTATTCAGACTTTTAACAAATGAGTAAGAAGCCTGAAGGGGTGTCTTTAAATATCCCTTAGCAGAGTACTTTTGTGGGGAAACAATAAGGGATCAAATCCAAGAATGAATCACGGATAGTTATAAAAAAATCTCTTCCACTTAAATGAGGTGAACCAACTGAACCAAGTCAACTGATGATAAGATGGCAAATGTAGGAGTGCCTGGTTGGCTCAGTTGGTTGTGTCCGACTCTCGCTTACGGTCATAGATCAAGCACTGTCTCGGGCTTGGTGCTGGGTGTAGAGCCTGCTTGAGATTCTCTCTCTCTCTCTCTCTCTCTCTCTCTCTCTCTCTCTCTCTCCCTCTCTACCCCTCCCCTGTAACACTTTCTCTCTAAAAATTAATGAATGAATGAATTAATGGTAAATGTAGCAGAGACTATCAATTGTCTACTAAAACTCACATTCTCTTTCCTCCCTCATGTTAGAGCTGGGTACATGGTTGCTTGTTTAGAGCCTATTATTTCCCAAGTATTTCCCATCCTTCCTTTCCACAGTTAAGTCCTTAGAATATAAGTGGAAGTGATAAGTGCCATTCTGTAGCATAGGCCATGAGACATTGGTTGTGTTTTCCTTCATGTTCTGTCTACCCTCTTCTCATAAGCAAAATATGGAAGTGTCCATTACCTCATGTCAACTTAGTAGATGAGTATAGGATACTAATAGCAAAGAAACAATATGGAAGAAACTTGAATCTTTGAATGATGGCAAGGAACAAAGCTGCCAAATTGGATCACTTACCTTAGGACTATTCTGTGAGCAATTAACACACTTTTTTTTTTAACAGCACCTTAGACTTCACCTTAGCTAATACAGAGTAAAATAACCCATACTATTCATTAAAATGAATTGAATCTACTACATGTTCACAACATAAGATCTTATGAGAAACAAGTGTACTTAAATAAATCTCGTGGAAATACCAAGACATTTTAAGGGAAACTACAGCTAAGATGAAAGAAAGTATTTATCTGATGGATCCCATAAGCTGCTTTCAGGAGTGAGGTATTCCAGCATATCTTAGAAAGTACAATTAGCAATTTAAAAAATTCTGCTCTGTTATAGAAATGCACGAAACTTATTTTTGATGTATGGACCTCATCTGGTTAAAAAGAAAATATTTAACATGACTTTGTTCTGCAATTATGAACCTCAATAGTTAATCAACTATTTCATGAGAAATTATTGAATGTTAATTTCTTGTTAATGCTGTTAATATCTGAAGCTATCTGTTTCATATTTAGTGAAATGACCTTGCCAAGCTTAAAGTATCCCAAGTAACTAGTGGTAATGCAAAATATCAATGAGGAACATAGATACTCAAGGTTCCAATTATTGTTGAAAATGGTTTTTTTTATGAAGTAGAATAAGAACACGTCTTATATTCTATGTTCATTTTTACTGATAATAAGTGTTAGTAGAGAACATGTATAAGCATGTTGGAATGGTTTGTAAAAGCAGAACAAAGCTTCATAGGAAGTATAATTGCCAAAAAAAAAAAAAAAAAAAAAAAAAAAAAAAAAAAAACTTCAAAAAAGNTTCTAAAGAAAGGGGTTGCTTAACATTTTATATTTCCTTAAGTCCAAAAAGGCAGTGACATCAAACACTAGATTGGTTCTTATGCCAATTATTGATGACCAGAATAAAAAATGTCAACACTCCACTGGTATGTGGAAAGAGGAAACCATTTCAAAACTCACTGACTATCAGGTTTAAAAAGGTAGAAATCTCAGGATGGTGATCTTTTCCACCCCTTTCCCACAAATGCTATGCTAAACTTAAATGGACAAAATGAATGCATGAAACTATCTATGAGCATAACCCTGAAGAAAAAGGGAAGCAGAAGTTCAACAAATATTAAATGAATTTGAAAAGTATGAATGGCAGTTGAAATTATTGAGACACTTCCTTGAATGTACTTAAGCCATTGCTTCTCTAGATTTTGATATATGAATGCCAGATTCTCTATCAATAGGGAATCTTTTAAAAGATTATCAGAAATCTCTTTAGATAAGTGAATAATCCATGATATTCTTATTTAAAGTTACAATTTAAATTTAATAAAAGATAAACTTCTATAGATAATTCCTATTCAGTATATTTTTTTCTTAGTAATGAATGTAAGCAGAGGTCTAAGTAACTCCTTTGAATCAGCCTTATTAGGCAGAAATTCTAAAAATATAGATAACATTAAAAATTATACATGTTACCATGTTGAGTCCATTACATTTCTCTAAAACATCAAAAAGGTTATCAAAGAAGAGACTTGGAGCCGGAACAGAATATTGCAGAAGTGCTATCTTATTTGTATAGATATCTACAAAGACATTTGAGAAGACAAAATTTCCCCATCATCTAGGCTGATAGAAAAAATGGGCTATATGTTGTGATCCCTACTCTTATTTACATACAGAATAATCCAATCTACCTTTTTAAAGCATAAAAAAAATCTTAGGATATAAAGATATCTCAGAGTTGTTGAGAACCCCAAAGAAACAAATTCCAGGCTGTACTCTTAAGAATGACTTTTAAAATCACAGCATAGAACTAGGTCATCAAGTGAACTACTACCTTTGCTATGATCCAGATTCTGGAAAGCTGCTGAATCAGGAAGCTACCCATCCAATTAGGAAGCTGTTATCACAGCTGCCAGTACCAGAACTGCCCCCAGTCTGCTTTGGTCAGGAAGTAGTGATTTTAGGAAGCTGCCACTGAAAATTATTAGGTCTAAAACCATGCTTTTTTTTTCCTGCCAAGATCCTTACCAAAATATGGATACCTTGTCCCTTGTCCCTTGCCCCTTCAATTTTTCCCAGTCTCTAATCAAAGTGTTACAAGTTCATGTTCTTGGTGACGTAGGTAACAAGAGGTAGCTGTAAAGGAGCCCAAGGATTATAACTGTCCCCCCTCCTTTTTTTTTTTTTTTAAGATTTTAAGCTTTTATCTGCCCGAATGTTATAGGATTAGGTATTTAGCAAGCCATTCATTGTATGTGCTATAGTCCTTTAGGACAGGGACTTTAGCATAGATCTCCTTATTTCCTGTTGAAGTTTCCCAGTGGGCTCCATCATAGAAGTGACAGGTAGATCCTTTGAGGTAGGAGTGTGTATTTCAGGAACTAAATGCTCAAGAATATCATTCTTGATGATGCCAGTGTATAATTTAACATTAGAGTACACACTGAGTTTTTCTATGATCTTGATAATTTTAAAACTGATTGCCTTATATTCAGCTTATTCAGTTTTAGCAGAGACTGAAATGTTCACAGATTCCCATGAAACACACATTTCTTTTGAAATTTTATAAAAAATAGTGTGATTCAAGACTATGAATAATGATGTGTATTTCTACCCAAACGAATTTAGTTAACCCCTATTTATTGAGGTCCTTGTTAGTTGTCAGGCACTATGAACCAATAGCAAAAAAGATATGGTGCCTTCAATAGGAAATCACAATCTAATTGGACAGATTCTGGTTATAGGACTTCATAGTAAAGTAAAAACAAGATGAATAATATTCTTTTCTGAAATCCTGGTAAAACTGGAAATATGTGAAATGAGTTTTTTTAAACTATGGCAATCTCCACTCTGATTTAAGAGATTATAATTTATTCATTGCTCAAGACATAGGCAGAAGGGAAATGATTACTTTGGTTTTTAAAAGTGGTGCCATAATACAACATCTCAAACTTAATGGAATGTTAGTCTCATACTTCCAGCCATTAAAAGATTCCATTCTGGGTACATGACTAACTGGAAAACATGGTTTAATGCTTATGTATCCACATTGTCCCTTCACTCATCTGCAGTACTTAAGGTACTACTGTTTTGCTTTCATTATTTTTTTTTAAAAAATTTTATTTATTTCTAGGAGAGAGAGAGACACACACACACAGCATGAACAGGGGAGGGTCACAGAGAGAGGGAGTCAAAGACTCTGAAACAGTCTCCAGGCTTTGAGCTGGCAGTCAGCACAGAGCCCGACGCGGGGCTCGAACCCACAAAACGCGAGATCATGACCTAAGCGAAAGTCGGAGCTTAACCGACTAAGCCACCCAGGCGCCCCATTGCTTCCATTATTTTTAAGAGAGTTTATGAATTGTGTTCAGCCAAACATCGTGAATTGACATCAGTTCTCAATGTTTAAGGAGCGTAATGTTTGTTGTACCTATCATAACTACTTTATCTGATTCATTTTTTTCCAACACATCGCCTATCCTAACATATTGTCATTAGCATTTCAGCTCATTGTTTTGTATATGGTAGTTCAGTAAAAATACATTTCAGTAATATTTTAAAAGCGATTATTTCTTCCTAATGAATGGTATGCAGGGTTGGTTTGACCTCAGGTGGCTGGATGTGAGGGTATGGAATAACAACCTCCTTTGTCCTTTAATGGGATCAGTAGGAAGATTTTCCTGACAATAAGCGCCCATGTGTGCTGATATAGAGCATCCTCATATATCGTCTTTTCTGTGACTGTCCCGAACTGTGATGCTCCATTTCCTTCCTGGCCCACAGGCATTATGTCTCAAAATCCATATGATGCAATGTGACTGCAATTATTATTTATTTCTTTTTGACTCAGCTAATTGTGTTTGCAGCCTTTTCCTCTTCTTTGCTTTGCAAAAAGATCCCTCAGATGGTGTTTAACAAGAGTGCGTGTAACAAGAAACAAATTTTTCTGGGGAATGCTATTTACCTTTTTTATTTTCTGCTTTGTTAGCAATGACACAGAGTTTTTATTAGCAAAAAACAAATGAATTACAAAGACAGCCAGTCCTACACACACACACACACACAGTAGAGAACACAACGAAACCATCTTCTCATGAAAAAGAATAAAGGAATAAGAGGTACCTTTGGGGTAAAAGGGCTTATTGTTGCATCATTGTTTGATTAGACTGTATTCCAAGTAATTGGTGTGGTCCAGTCACATAATGGAATTCGATAGTTTTTCTTTATGAAGAAATGGAGCCAAACTTGCAATACCTCACAAATGTGATGAGATTGAGCTCTACAACACTGCTCTTGCTAATGCATTCCCATCAGAGGAATATCTTGGATTTTGAATAGTAGATAAGTACATACAAATCTTGGATTAAGAGGATTAATCTTTGCAAAAGTTCCAAGACAATGGCCGAGAAATTAAGAATATATATATGCAAAGATTAGGGCTCTCTGAGAGAAATTATTCAGAGCTGAAATGCATACCTGTCAGTCAATGTTGAGCTTAATTCCCAGAAAACATTAAAGTAGAAATGTAGTACATACCCAAAATCTCAGCTGGAAGGGGAGGGGAAAATGTAGTACTGTATAACTAAAAACTAAGCAAACAAACAAAAAATACCACATTTCTAATATTAGGTGATCTGAAGAGTCCCTCTCTAACTATGGACCCTTTTAGTCACTAGGAATAAGACCCTGAATTACTCTCATGGTATTCTCCTCAACATTTGAAGAGTGCATCCCATGAAGGGTAGAAAGAAAGAATTTTAAATATGCTAGATAACTCCATAGTAGGAAATTCAATAAGCTAGTGTACAGAAGAGATCATAGAATCACAACTATTTACTCCTAGCCATGATGATTCCTAATAGAAGTTGCAACAAAGATTTCTCTTCATTATAAGGAAAAAACTATGCTGAAAATTAAAACACTCTTCAGTAATGAAATGACTTTTCTTATGAAGTGATGAGCTCTTCTTCACTATAAAGATAAAGCAAAGACTAGATGGCTGTTAAATATCCATTCATTGATTTATTCAGTCATGCATTTATTTAACAAATACTTATTGGGTCCTTGCTTATGTGTCAGGCATGTTAAGCTGGAAATATCAAAGATATAGTCAATTCAAAAATTTTATAGAAGTTCTGAGTTTAGGGAAAGGATTGGAAAGGAATGCATCAGTCAATAAAGTTTGAAGCAATATTAAATGTATGTATCTTAAATTCATGAATTGTTTATACTTGTAAAACTCAGATGATTTTCATCGTTTCCAATCCATGTGTTGGAGTAAAATTCCCAGTCCTCTCTCTTGTGGCTTCGTCTTCCCTTTTAGCTTCTTGTTCAGTAGATACATTTTTTTTTTTAGACACTTTGAGTCAGGAACATTGCTTTGGTGTTCTTGTTTGCATGGGAAGTTGTCAGGCCTGATCTGACCTGCCTCTCCATCAGGATTATAAAGGTGACGGATAGTCAATTTCAAGGATTCATGATCCATTTTACCACAGCGCTTCACCTTGCAGCTAAGTAATACAGCTGTGATAAAATCAGCCATAATCACTGCATCTTACTCAGCCCTGCCTTGGCTATAAATACTAGTTTCATAACAACAAAAAAGCAAATGAAACGAGAAGGGAAATTGAAGAAAAATGAAGGCAAATGTGAAGGTTTATTCGTAGTGACTAATGGGAGAATGTGTTTATGGTTTTTGCCCTATTCATTTTTTTGTAGAGAGGATGGAAACATACATCACACATTAAAGAAGTTCGCTTGCAGTTGATTCATCAAAATCAATTATAAGTATTTTATTAAGCACTTATATGCATTCAGAAAAAAATATTTTTAGCACTATACACTTGAGACAGACAGTTAAACAAACTTCAGCCAGAAAGACCTTATAATTTAATGTACATATGTGCATATACATATAACAAACGCTTTTGGGGAAACAGATATAGAGACGATGGCATAAACACTAAGTATGGGGAGAATTGAAGGGACTGATAAAGAAGTCTTGGAACCAAAATAATTTACTCATTCATTGTTGAGCCACACAGTGTTCTAGAAGTGAAAGGAAACGCAATGATAGAAGCAGAGAAAAAGCAAGCCCTCAGAGAACTTACAGTTTAGAGATACAGAAAACAAAACAGCTACAACAACATCAACAACAACAACTATATAGTATGTTAGGAGTGATGAAAAGAAAAAGAACACATACAGAAGAGAAAGACATAGAAATAATCAGGTATGGGAAATTTTTCAGATACCCTCTAAAGGTATTTTAGACACCTCCTTGATAGGGTGATAGTTGAACAACAACAACAACAAATTGAAATAAGTTAAGAATAAGCCATTCAGTGCGCAGAAGATATGAACAGACACTTCTCCAAAGAGGACATCCAGATGGCCAACAGACACATGAAACGATGCTCAGCATCCCTCCTCATCAGGGAAATACAAATCAAAACCACACTGAGATACCACCTCACGCCAGTCAGAGTGGCTAAAATGAGCAAATCAGAGAACTCTAGATGCTGGCGAGGATGTGGAGAAACGGGCACCCTCCTACACTGTTGGTGGGAATGTAAACTGGTACAGCCCCTCTGGAAAACAGTGTGGAGGTTCCTCAGGAAACTAACAATAGAACTCCCCTATGACCCAGCAATAGCACTGCTAGGAATTTACCCAAGGGATACAGAAATGCTGATGCATAGGAGCACATGTACCCCAATGTTCATAGCAGCACTCTCCACAATAGCTAAAACATGGAAAGAGCCTAAGTGTCCATCAACAGATGAATGGATCAAGAAGATGTGGTTTATCTATACCATGGAATACTACATGGCAATGAGAAAGAATGAAATCTGGCCATGTGTAGCAACCTGGATGGACCTTGAGGGTGTTATGCTGAGCGAAATAAGTCAGGCAGAGAAGGACAAATACCATATGTTTGCATGTATAGGAGGATTAGGAGGAACTTAACGGAGGACCATGGGGCAGAAGAAGGGGGGAAATGGTGGGGGAGAGGGAGAGAGGCAAACCATGAGAGACTCTTGAATGATGAGAACAAACTGAGGACTGATGGGTGTTGGGGAGTGGGGGGAGGGACGAGATAGTCATGGAGGAGAGCACTTGTGGGGATGAGTACTGGGTGTTATATGGAAACCAACTTGACAATAAACTATCTGTAAAAAAAATAAATCTGTAAAACTGGAAAAAAAGAGAATAAGCCATTTAAGCCATTCAGACACTTGGGAGGTGCAAGATCAAGTTCAAAAGAACTAGGGCAGGAGTATGTCTAGTATGTGTGAAGACCCTTAAGGAGTTTGGCGAGGCCACTGTGGCCTGAGGAAGGAGGAGACAGGACCAGAGAGTCACCAGCAATCAAGATGGGAAGGGACTATAGAACTCTACGTGAGGCCTGGAGCTTCTGCTCTCAGTGAGATGGTAAGCCACTGGAGTCTTTTGAGCCTATAAGTCATCAAAGTGGAGATACCAAATAAGGAATTATATCTTTGAAGTTGGATTCCAAGGGAGAGATCTAGGCTAAGGTTCAAATTTAGGAGTCATCAGCATATTTAAGCTACAGGCTGGATGTGATAACCTAGGTCTATAGAAAAAAGAAACCCAAGACTGAGCAGAGTACAGGAACAGTTAGAGTTGCTCTTCAGGAATTTGTAATTGGCCAACTTTGTATTACTAGCCACTGTGATTCTAAATTTCTTCTTTCCTTACATGAGCTCTAACATATAAACATTCTAATTATGCAGATGTGATGGAATCATCCTCATTATTATTGTTATTCCCATTCTGCAGGTGTGGAAATAGAGGTTTTGAAACTTGAAGACTTCCTCAAAATCACACATTGAGCAAGCTTTATTTTACTTCTAAGCTGGGTCTCTTTAATCAGTGATGACATTGTTGTGATGATGTTCCTTCTCATGAGCTAACACTCAGAGTCCTGCTAGCGATTCTCTCTTGTTTTTGTCAACAAGAATTACTTCTGCTCTTCAACTCTACTCCCACTCACACCCTTATAGTACCCTTTAGTACTATGAAAGAGGGTCACACTGAGATTGCATGATATGGAATGTTAAGTGGGGAGGAGGAAGGGATTTTAATGAGAAAGAAGCATTGGATTTGAATGTATTTGCTACCCGTGTGATTATGGGGAACTTAACCTAACTTCTCTGGTCCTAATTCCTTATCCGCAAAATGGGAATTATGTCACCTACCTAAGTGTTACTTAGCCACAAGAGGATGCAAGGGTTAAATAAGAGCACACATGGAAAGTTCCTGATATAGTGCTTGGAGCAGGGTAGAATTGCTAATGCTGCCATTATCCTCATCATTATTACGAACTGCCTTCTCCTTATTCACCATTCTCCCCAAATGCTGCACCCTACCTGGTTGTACTTTATCTCCTGTATAAAGCTGGGTTTACTTCTTCTACTGCCTTCTGAAAATCTGCCACTCCCTACATCAGGTAGTTTCTAGGTCTCAGTCTATGCAATTCACACTTTTGTTTTCCATTATGCCTTATATTATGGCATCCTTCATTTTGCAAGGAATTCTAAGTGTATTATAAATCCCTGTAACAAAACCATGAGGCAGATTGACTTGGTTATAGAACACATTACAGGGAGAAGCAAGATCTTTATCATTATTTTTTTCAATATTGAATATTTATTGAATTTATGTTATGTATTGGGTACTCAAAAAACATACCACATAGCATCAGCATTACTGCTGCCCTTGATAAGCATTTATTTTAAACACAAGTCTCCTAAATCCCATATCACTGAGCTGAGTTTCCCTTCTTTGCCACCATACTACACACCCAATAAAATAAATTCATAAAAAAATCTGAATTGGGTAAATAATTTCCAGAAAATTTATTTTATAGCTATTTATTTATCCCCTATTCTTGTTGGATTATTTTTATTAGACAAATATATATGAAATTAATGAAACTGTTGCTGAATTGTGAAATTAGACTTCCCATGCTGCAGTTTCCTTTTTTCTTTCAGCATTCCCCAGGCTGCTAGATTGTATTTCTCTCTTCTGTTCTTTGCTAACTTTGAGGGTTAATGTCAATTTCCCTAGGCTTCTCTCTATCCCATCCACTTCCACTATGTTTCTTTTTTTCCCCATATACTCTCTGGTAGTCTATTTGTTTTGAAATGTATCATTGCCCTCTGCCATCTTCCTCTCCATTTCCCTCAGGATTCCATTTCATGTTCTAGTTTTTTATTTGGATTCCCTCTACCTGTTTCTCTTCCTTTCCGGTGCCATTTCCCCATTGGCAGTCTCTGCTTCTCCTTCCCTGCAGCTTTCAGTACTCAGTGTCAGAATCATAATGACATATGTGTTTTAAAGATCTCTGTAAAGTATATAAGGTTAACCAAATGGTATTTGCTATTTAACCATTTTATCTTGGAGAGGAGCAAAGTGAGAGACAGGAAATAAGGAGTAAAGAGGGAACAGGAACATCTTTGGGAAGAAATAAAAGGATTACTATGGATTTAGGGACTTGGTAGGAGCATGCAAAATCTCCAAATACATTGTTCTGAAGAGTGAATGAAATTTTCAAGTTGACAGATGTAGATTTCAGGAGGGCTTCAAAAGTATTTGTGTATGAACTTGAAAATAGCTGGTGGGCACCATAATGGTCTACTTAAGACAATTGATAGAAAGAAAAATATAAATGTAAAACATTGGTAAAGAAGATGAGTTCTAAACCTCTGCTACTAAAGGAGGAGGAACTGGAAGGTAACTGTAAATCAATAATGTGAACCCAGTGTGTTTTTATAGCTAATACAAGACAATTGATGGGCATTATTAGAAAAATTACAAGAAACCAAACCAAAATGCCTCTATGCAGACCTTGTTGCCAAAACACATAATACACAGGATTGAGCTGGTGAGATTTAGCACTCCTAAATTTAACCAAATAGTGAAGAAAGAGCCAAAGGAAAACAGATTCTTTTTCAGTTTAGAAAGGCAAATACCGAGACAGATTACAATATGAGCATGTGAGATCAAAAAGTGTATGTTTTTTACACAGTGTGTTTCGTGGAGCAGTAGTTACACCAGTAGTTAATAACTAATTTGTGAAAATGAGAATTGTTTGGATTCCAACAGGACTTCTCAGAGAGTTTAATATTCTGGAATTTATTTTTAATCTACAAGAAACATGTGGTATACTTGCTTTCCTAGCCTTATTTGACCATGGAGTCTTTTTCATATGGGTAGAAATTCTTACAAGACTGGAGTTCAAATAACAGTCTTTAAGGGGCACCTGGGTGGCTCAGTCGGTTAAGTGTGCAACTTCAGCTCAGGTCCTGATCTAGTGGTTTCTGGGTTCGAGCCATGCGTCAGCTTGGAGCCCGGAGCCTGGTTCTGATTCTGAGTCTCCTTCTCTCTGCTCCTCCCCTGCTATGCTCGGTGTCTCTCTTTCTCTCTCTGTCCCTCTCTCTCTCTCAAAAATAAATAAACATTAATTTTTAAAAATAACAGTCTTTAAGAATTGCTCCTCCCCTCCCCCCCTCCGGGGGACCTGGGTGGCTCAATCAGTTAAGAATTTTGTCTGAGGTCAGGATCTCACAGCTTCGTAGGTTTGGCCCCATATTGGGCTCTGCCTTGGCAGTGTGGAACCTGCGTGGGATTCTCTCTCTCAATCTCTCTGCTCCTCCCCACTTGTGCTGTCTCTGTCTTCTAAAAATAAGCAGGCAAACAAACAAACTTTAAAAAAAGAATTTTTTCCCTATGTTAGAGATACCTCTTTAGGAAGAACAAGTATCTAGACTTACAGACAGCCTGGAGATATGAAAGCTGAAAATATAAGTGAGTTCAAGCAAGCTTTTATTAAATGTTTGTTTGTATGATCCATACATAAGGACATCTAAAATGCTGAGGTACGTTTTAACCTTTGTTGGAAACTTCAAGATCAACTGACCTTTCAAATACTATTGGCAATTCGGGAAAACTGGTAAAGTGAGTTTATTATGACCTGGTATGTAAATATTTATTTTCTAATATTTTTACTTAAATGAATGATCTGACTGGGCCTCTCAAACTGGAGATTTACCTAATTCAAGGACAAACACTGCACAGTTTATTTCTTCAACAGTAAGTAATTTTAAATGTTATTCCTGGTATAGGAACAAAGTCAAATGTATCCTGGAAAAACCGCAAAATTCACAATAATTTTAAAGATAAAATACCAGATGTTAGAGAGAAGTTAAAGTTTTGGTAGGTTCCTGAAGGAACAGTGTGTTTCTCTTATGTCCTAGGTATTCTTTGGTGCTAAAATTTGTGATGCTTTAGCTTAGAATAGCAAAATAACTCCTGCAAAAGCTAAAAGCTATTTTAATATATTTTGCATAAACTGTATAGAGAAAATCCATTCTTTTAATAAATTCCAAAAATGTATCTCTACCTTATTGATGAGATCCATGTTACACTCCCCATCATCTCTGGTTGAAAACTGTTTCGTTAGTGAACTCAAACTGAACTTCATTGATTCACATGATCACTGGATGTGTTCTAAATATTAGAAAAAAGAATGAGATGCTGGGCTTAATATTATCATGTCTCCAATGGGAACTTAATTCAGATTTAATGCAATTACTCTGTGTTGATTAAATCTCAAGCTGTTATTAAAAAACTGAATTATTGAGGTTTACCACTTATATAACAAGTTTGGCCTTCTACATTGCACCATAAACCTTAATCATTATGTTGGCAATAATCGCTTTGTGGTTATTTAACATAAATAATTACTTCAGCTCCTAAAATGAGATGATGCAGCATTATGTTGTCCCTACAACTTGTAGGATAGTATGCTATTTCTGCTTGAATTATTTAACTCTTAGCATGGAGCCCTTTTCTTGTTTCGATCTCCTGAATACTAAATAGAAAAATAATATGGCTCTGGCCCTAGGGTTTCTGCCTCTCTGCCACATCTTAATGTTACTAGGCCACATATACAGATTGCCATCCAGCTCTTAAGGCTCTTTTCTTTTTCATGGGATGGGTAAGGGCTTATCAACACAAATGGAGTCTTTAATGGTAAAGCATCAGGATTTGGAAATGAGCTCTTTTCTTTATCATCATAATTATAAATTATCCACTCTATTCCCCATGTTTTAACTAGGAATTAAGAAAAATAAACATCCTGTGAGTACATTATTTTTTTTTTTCTCTTTTCCCTTGTGTTTTGTTTTGCTTTAGCTAAATGTATACTTAGGTAACAAGTATTTATGCAGGGATTTTTAAGGAATTGTGTTTACGCTTAATAGTGGCAAGGAGGAAAAGAACAATTGAGAATGCACGTTCTTGACCTCCTGGGGTATGCTGTCTAATTGGAAAGGTTGTAGGTACCAGTTTTCTGATCTTCTGAAATCATATAAAACGAAAAGGAGCGGCTCCTGTGTTGCTCAGTTGGTTCAGTGTCTGACTTGGCTCAGGTCATGATCTAAAGGTTTGTGGGTTTGAGCCCTGGGCTAAGCTCAGTGCTGACAACACAGATTCATTGAATTCTGTGTCTCCCTCTCTTTCAGTCCCTCCCCCACTCATACCCTGGTCTCTCTCTCCCCGTCAACAATAAATAAACATTCATTAATAAAAAAAAAAAAACTAGAAGGAAATCATGCCTATTTTTGCTCCTCTCGTCCTAGGTCATAAATCATAATTATAACTCTTGAGTATATTTTAAATTAAGATCAGTGTAAAGTTTTATGTATGCCCATCTCTTTGGGATCTGAAGGTCATAGTTTGTACCTGATCTCAGGTCTCTCCACTTGACTCCCCCCTTTCCCTTACAAAATAGAGATTTCTCTTCAGCTATACATTAGTGTCTAAGGATGCTTAGTTCTTGCTACTGTTAACATTTTGGCACAGGATGAGCCAGAGTTTAAATTGTGCCTCTGCCATTCATTTATTTATGTGGCTTTGGAAGGTCCATTCGAGTGTTTTGAGTCCCACTTTGTCATGTGTGAAATGTGCCTACTTTACAGAGCTAATGGAAAGAGTTGAGGCAATGCATGTAAGCCACCAGGCACAGTGGCTGGCATAGTGTTTTTGTTCAGCAAATGGCAGCTGTATTATCTATTATTGATGATGGATTTACTATACAGGCAACCTATGGGGATAAACTAATTCCTGTATACAAACAACTTGTCAGGATATGCATTTGGTGTCCATTTGTCTTAGAATATTGCATGAGAAATTATTGAAGAGTGGCCCACATGCTACCACCTCACCATCATGTACCCACTGTAGGCATTTCAATCAATCATAGTAAGCCCAAACATAGCCTCGTATTTTTTTTTTTCTCAAAACTGTGTTCCAGGCAGCTACTACTAATCAATCACTATTGGCATGAAAGATAAATCCTATTTGCCATCTAATAGCTGAAGAGTGCAGTTAGGCAGATAAGACAAAGTGGTTTTAAGAAATTAGGAGCAAGTAGAAGGCATTTTGTTTAGAGGTATAGGAAACTATGAAGCAAGAACCTTTTGGGAAATGGTAAAACAGTAGCTAGAAGAGTCTGGAGCTCAGCACAACAGAACATGAGGGTAAGTGGGTAGAGGTTTGACAAGTTTGCCAGTCTGTTCACTCTGGATATTATGCCAGTGCCAACCTGAGCCAGCTCACTTCAAAGGGCAAAACAAAACAAACAAATAAACCAACAAGGAAAAGAAGTTTAATTTCTTCAAAAGCATTGTTCATTGATTTAAAGTGTGGATCTGTACTGATTCCATCGTTTCGGATTCTAGCACACTCAGACTCTAGGCTGTGCCCCTGGCATGGCTCTCACAGAGCTGAACAAAGTTAACATGAGATAATCCTCCTTCAGGGGACTGGGGAGATTTATAGCACCTTTTTAGTTTTGATAAAGTCACAATCTTTTCTCTAAGGAGAAGCCTTCTTGTCTTAACTATGAACTCAAGTACAATGAATTGTAAGCCCAAACACATAACCATTTAAAAGATGTTGCGGGAGATCAAAGGAGCAATGTTTCACAAAAGAATGGAAAGCCCTTGCTGCTCTAGTGATCTCTAAGCCTCTCAGACACAAATATTCATTTCTTTGCATTTGGTCAGATAGCAGGAGTTAAAGTTCATGAGCATGCCAAGTAGAATATCAAAACAGAATACCTCACTGGCTGCTTCTAAGACCAGTGAACTTTCGCTGTGGGATTTGCAGGCTGGGCTGTACATTATGTCCCTCAATCTTGCAATGGATTAGCTGGCATATGACATCACTCTAACACGCCTGAGGACCTCAGAGTTTGAGGACCAGAGTACCCTGAGGGAGCTTGGTCTGACCTTGCTGTCAAGACTCAAGGAAGTTGTGGCATGATGGCTATAATGAGTCAGACCTAGGTTCTGACCCATGTAAAATAAGCATCCTGACTTCCATTGAGGGCTGAGCTATTCTGTCTTAGATGAGATGGTAGACATCCCATGCATCCATTCTAATAGATTTGGGTTGTATGTAAGAAGGGAGTGGTAGATATAGCTCTGACTAACCTTCAAATATTAAGACTTATAGATGCATAAATTTTAAAGCAAAAATATTTCATTGTCCATTGATTTTGTTGGTTTGCAACTTAGGCCAACTTGAAGAGACCATGAGTTTCACAAAATATGCTAGTGAGTTTTTTTTTTTAATTTGTTTTAGAAATAAGTACTGCATTCTTTCATGACTTAGACCCCATCTGGAGTCAGGAATGACAAATGGAACTGGTCACAGCTGTGCAGCATCTCCCTGAGGATGAACATTGAAGAGAATGGAAATAGCCTAGAGAAGACTCAATGCAGATACCTATTTAAAAATAGTAAGCTATACCAAATCAGAAAGGACATATTTTATATAGAAGAGCTTGTCTACAGGTGAAAGTTATTAGAAAACAAATTTTGTCTAAGAGCAGGGAAGAATATTTTGGTGAGTCACACTAAGAATAAAATGAAGCTTGCTATCTGACAATGTAGTGAATTCGTTTTCAGTTGAAGAGATCAAGTGGAGATTACCTGATCACCCATCAGAGACACTCCAAAATGCCACTGTTTCCTAATAATAAGAGGTGTCTTAGAATATACAAATTCAATTTAAAAATTCAATAATCCTATCTTTGATCCAAAAACAGGATAATGTGAAGGAGGCTTAAATTTAATACTGCATATGATGAAGTATATAAAGGAAACTCGGTGCTGATGAATTGAAACTAGGAAAGTAAAGTTGAGCTAAGGTACAAGCAAAGAGGAAGAAAGAACTTTAAAAAAAAGCCTCTTGCTGTTTTTTCAAAGTTGGTGGTGAGAGAAGGAGCATCCTGACGGCCTTCAGGGAGATTCTGCCAGCAGACGCAGTGAAGGGACGGGATCAGGATGATACAATGGTCCAACGGGAAAAGGAATCCAGAAGTTTCTTTCTAGATTGCGGGAGTGCGTGCGTGTGTGTGTGTGTTAGAGGGTGAAAGTAATTTCTAAGGAAGGAGAGGGAAAGGGAATAGCCCAAGAAGAAAAGTCACAACTAAGAAAGGGAGGATCAGCAGTGGAAATGGAGGCCAAAAAGACAAGAAAATGAATTTAAACGGAATAAGCAGAGTACACATGGAAAAGCAAAATGACAAGGAAGCCAGACCTATTCTGGCTCAAGTGGCGGAAGGACACATTCAGTTTAGGAATGGCGTCAGCAATGCCACCTCTTCTACACAATTGACTCATTTGAGGACCAGCTATGATGGGACTTAGCTGCAAATGTTTACCTAGCAGGTTCAGCCAAGGATTTTTTTTTTTAAATCATTCCTGGTCTTAACGGAATTAGGAAGTTAAGATGCTTGGCATTGCCCCTCCATTCCTCCTTTGCATAGTTCATTTGCATCTAGAAACAGGTTCCATCAAGAGCCCCTTGCCTAGGGCCTGTCCTTTCTGAGTCCAGCAAACCACTCTTTCCTCCAGGAAGGTGTACCTTCTTGCATGTCTCTTCTTGGGTTATGCTCCAAAACTGAATAGTACCAGAGAGATGTCTTATTCTTGATAAGCAGATATTTTATCTTCTAAACGCTACTATGATAAATTACCCATGTTTTGTGCTAATGAGACTAGGTTAGATGAGTCTTGAGATTGTTTCCTTCCCAGGCAAGGTGCAAGTGGACAGGGATGTTCTATATATATATATATACACTCTGTCTTTTGTTGTCCAAGCCAGTGTCTGCTCTAACCACAGACATCAAATCCAGTCAAAATGAAAACTGTTAGTGTTTGGAAGAGATGAATGTGAGTCTTTGTCATGGTAGGTTCTAATAAATTGATATCTCTCTTTCTAAATACATTTCATCTAGTTTGAGTAATATAATCTATCCAAGCATTGGATTATGCATCTAAGTGTTTTTGTTTTTAGGGGTTTTTTTTGTTTTGTTTTTTGTTTTTGTTTTTTGTTTTTTGTTTGTTTTTTTTTTTTTGCAACAACAGAGAATTATGAAAAGACCATTAAAGGTCTAACACTTTGAGTTTCAGGTCTCCTCTGTCATGTACATTCTGGAAGATGACTTAATTTTAAGATGGGAGAAAAAGAAAAAAAATATTGCTGGCATTATGATATTGAATAAGGTTTATAATAGCAATAATCCCCCATGAAAACAGTTGTTATCATAGTTAATGCCCATTTTGTCAGTGTGTTAACCTTCCCTGGCTCTGCCTCGGGCCATTAAACGGCCAACCATTTGTTAAGCACCCTGGAGCAAGCAATTTCAGGCGGAATATTGCTGAGCTCATTTGCTAAGTAAAGCACCTGAGAAGACAGTGATAAACTCTACACAGGTACATGTACATGTACGCATTGTTATGCACACCTTTCTTCCGTCCTTCCTTTTAGAATATCATGCTCTATTATTAGTTCCAGGACAGACAGAGCAGTTCCACAGACTCAAAGTGTCCATTACTCACCCAGGCTATCACAGACAGGCGCTTCAGCACCTGCCAAAGCTGTCTTCTACCATTCTTCCCATGTCCAACTGGTATCACTGTTTAGGGTTCTTGATAATTTTAACTCTGACCGACAAGAGTAGGCCATGCCTTTAAAATGCTTAAAGGGTGTAATTGAAAACAGAGTAAAAATGATGTTACTTGCATGCATAACAGGAAAAGGAAGGGATAAGATGCCTCTAATTTCCAGAACATCTGTCCCTTAAATTGATACAACTTTGTAAAAGTGATTTCTACTGCTAATTTATTCAGTTATTGGATAAATTCAGTTATAAATAACATCTTTATATGGCTTGTAACTGATGGGGACAGATACAGAATTCAAACACAGGCCCTTTGACTTCAGTTCCAAGCTCTTCATCACCATGATGTAATGCATCAGTTTCCAATTCAAAACAAAACAGGCAAGAGTCCTAAAAAGTAACTGCTTCTGCTCCTAGCTCATGCACATTGCATGTCAATTCTGTACCTGACCAGACAATGGGAATCCCAGTGGTTACTAATATGTATTTGTTCAGGTCGGCTCTTAGTTATTGTTCAAGGAGGCTGTGTTCAATAAGTTTTGTCCAAGTGTGAGCTTCTTTTCAAAGTCACAACAAAGCAGAATTCTATAACTCAAATATTGATCAAGAATATAAGAATGGATTTTAATAAAAATTGCTTATTCTTTAACTTTAGATATAATTTTATACTCTGTTACCATAGACCCTCATTTGATCCAGAACTATAAATCCCTAATTTTGAAAAGGATTTACCTAATTAGTTAAAGGTAGATGCAACTATTTTCAACTACTTTGCTGCAGGGTAGAGCTACTTCCCCCAATGTCATTTCAGAGAAGAAGAATACAGGTGTATTATGTAAGTTTTGACATTATTAGTCATTTCATTAATGAAGTAATTGGCCCTCCTTAATCAAAGGTGGAACTTCTTCCTTAGAGCTTAGTTTGAAGAATCAAATGGGCGTAACAGTAGGAGGTACAAGGATTGGTTCAGAGGAGACAGAAAAAATTTTAATGAGGGAGAAATCTTTTCTCATTAAAGTTCTAATTTGGAAAGGCTTTATTCTATTTTTAATTTTTTCTTCCCATCATTATTTTCACCATAGTTAATATTGTTAACTGCTAATATCAGATGAGTACCATACATAACACATGCAAAACAGTCACAAAGGACAAGCAGGGGAACCCTAGGTTGTTCGCTAGGATTATAGTTAGTCCTTGATTTCTTGTATTGACAGAGTGAAGCCTGAGAGCAAATTCTGTAAACTCAGAGAGGATCGTAGACTCTCCATTAGCTATTACCTTTAACTGTCTCAGCAACCCATTACTTTCAGATTAGAAGAGCCTAATTAGGATTTAAACACAGTGAATTTCCCCCCAAATATCTAAAATTTACACAAGAACTAGTTTAGAGTTATGAAAAAAATCTCAAACTCGGGCTTTTCCTGGCACTTGGATTGTAGTACTATTTTGTTGGAAGAAGTAGGGAGCTGGTTCGTTAGCATTTGGTTATCAATTATGTGCATAAGTGGTCTTTTTATCATTACTTTGTTGTCTAGGGTTTTTCTCACTTGGTGTTCTGTCACAGAAAGCCATAGATATCTTGGTGTTTCTCAGATTAAGTAAAGTTTCCTACCTCTTCATTCTTTATTCTATAGAATTGAGGTGTTGAAAAGCAGCAAAATCACAGACAGGTGACCAGTGTGAAGGAAGGTAAAATTGAGATGTAGGATTTCTGCAAATTTAGTAACATAAACAGACACTATAGCCTTAAGTTGTTCATTTGTGCTAATTTTTTAAAGTTTATTTATTTTGAGAGAGAGAGTGAGAATCCCAAGGAGGCTCCACACTGTCACTACAGAATCCACTGAGGGGCTTGAACTCAGGAACTATGAGAGCATGCCTTCAATGGAAATCAAGAGTTGAATGCTTAACCAACTGAACCACCCATTCAACCCCATTTGTGCTAATTTTAAAAGAATGTCAGGATCAGATGTAAGATGTCTCTAAATGATGTGGTCTAATGATAAGATATCAAAGCTTGCAAACAAAGTTTTCCATAATTAGAACAGATTCAAGATAATCCCTATAATAATGCCATTCTCACTTTTTTCTTTTATGTTATGACCCATTTTCTTAAGGGGGAAGTGGTAGAAAAGCCTGATGTCAAAAAAAGTTGGAATTCTTGATATGCTCTTTGGAATGTGTCCTGTGTGTTGATTTCTCACCATGTGTCTTGTGGAGCCAAACTGAAAAATGTTGACAACATTTGCTTTAAGGAGGACACAAGGGGAAGGCTTCTCATACAGTGTCAGGACCAGTCGAACCCTGGAGTAATAAGCAACCAAACCTGGAGTTAGAGCTTTCAGCAGGAGCAAGAGCAGAGTGGTATTCCCCAATTTGTCCCTCTCTTGCTTCTTTTTAATAGCTGCTCAGAGACATTAATTTTGGATGAAATGTCCTGATTGTGACAGTGCCAATATGAAGTGGCAAAGCCTGAATTAAAACTGAACTCTGTCCCTGTGTACTCAAAAGAGTTATTACCTAAAGTAATCCTACATTGGAAGGAAGAAGGCCAGTTGCCCCAGTGAGAGGAGATCATTAACACTCCTTGGATTCTCAGGGGCCTGTGGCCTATGAGAAAGACAGAGTCTGAATGCAAGTAAAACATCGGCAGGGTGTCAGGGCACCAGACTGAATACGGGCAGGCCCAGAGCCGCAGGTGAATGTGTTTGTATGACCTGAGTCGGCTTTTTTGCACAGGAAGGGAGGCTGCTGGGGGCTGTGACTCTTCATCTCTGTGCTGGGAGTCAGCAGAGTGGGCTGTATTGAAAACTGTTTTTGATTTGAACATATGGGTATATTTCTCTCGTTCCCACTTCCCTTTTGTAACTCTCCCAGCTGCCTGGAGCTTTTCTGCACAGCCTGCTTACATTCATTGCACATTGAGTTTTAGATACATGGGTTTTTAAAAGTATAATTTAATAAAAGCCTGGAACAGCGACAGCTGTAGCTCATCCCCTTTGTCCTTTTTCTACCAAATTTGCAGTTATTTAGAGTAAGACAGAAGTGGCATTGGTACGGAAGACTAGAAACCTTGAACCAATGGGATCTAGCCTCAGTTTTTTCCCAACAGTAGTAGAGCTGCCTAGACAGGACCCCTCTCTTCTTGTAAGCTCCTTTCTATACATATGCATGCATGGATTTATATTATCATTTTTACTAGTACCGTGAATCAGGATACTGTGATTTGAACCCAGGTATCTCTGACTGCAAAGACCAAGCCCTTTCTTTCAGTGTGCTACCTTCTCAGGTTAAAAAAAAAAAAAAAAACCACCACTACTTGCAACCTAGGTATTAGAGCTTAACATTTGGGAAAACATTAGCACTCCGGGAAAAAAAAGAATACAAAAATTAAAAAGCCACCTGTGCCTGAATGAGCAAGAGTTTGGTTTGGGGCAGCAAACCCTGGAGCCTGCAACACTCTCCCCCAAGGTCAGCTGCATGCAAAGAAGCAAGAACTGGTCTATCCATCTGGAAGGAGATCTGTTGTTTACTCAAGAACCTATATACTTGTGAAAATATTATTTTCGGTGCACCTGGGTGGTTCACTTGGTTAAGCGTCTGACTCTTGGTTTAGTGGTTTCAGCTGAGGTCATGACTCATGATTCCTGAGTCAACCCCTCCATAGGGCTCTATGCTGACAGCACAAAGCCTGCTTGGGATTCTCCCTCTCTCTCTGTCCCTCCCCAACAGACTCTCTCTCTCTTAAACAAAAAGATTATTATCTATTTTTCATTATGCATCTGATCTTTCTAGATCACAGATTTAGGAAAGAAGAAATATGTGTTTCTCTTTTCCATATGTATAAAAAAGCCCTCCAGCATGGATGCACTCTATATTAGAAATGAATCAAGTATGTTAGCTGTCGTTACTCTGAGTTCCATAACTGATGAGAATTTGTAAACTCTAAGAGCCTTGCTTTAAATAAATTAAAAAAAAAAAAGATTGCTACTTGCTGATAGAAGTTTGATAGATTCAAGAAAAACAAAAGCCCTATGTATACGTTTTGTTTTTAAATTCAGAAGCATTATAAAGAACTACAGCCAATGATGCCTCAACAATTTAGAAGAGTTTTTCCAAAGAAGGTCTTTATGAAGGTGCATTAGCATGTGCAAATTAAGATTCCCCATATACTGTGGAATAAAAGCAAGCATTTAGAGATAGCCCAAAGGCTAATTAAATACATATCTTCATGTGGGCTTCAGTAGATGGTAATGCATTTAACAATGCTCCCTTTCTTATTGCTTTCTCTGTATGGGAATGGTTCTTGTCTTTCATTTTGATACTACCAGATCTAGGGTAAAGCAACTATCACCTAAAACAGTCCTTTAGAAAATGATTTTCTGCCACATATGAAGAGTTAGTGTCATTCTAGTTAATGTATTTGGGAGATATTTTCCTTATCCTGTAGACTGTTCTTAAATAAATCAATAACATGAAGTCTTAATGATTCAAACCCCAAACAAAATAAAGATCAGGAAACCAGTTGTTAGTGTATGTAGGCCATTGTATTTTACATATGGCAAACGCAAGGATGTGTGGAAAGACTTAGGAAGCCTGTCCTCACAGCAGTATGGAGCCTGGAGCTGGGGTGTGGGGGCCCCTGTCCCTAGCTCTAGTGCCACATCCTCTTACATACTAGGTGTAATTATTTACCTGGCTGAATTTTAAAGGTTCTTTCAGTCAGAACCTGTGAGTTAACAGGATTCTGTCATCAATATCCTCCTCCATACCTCCACAACCCCCCCCAAAAAAAAGCCTGAAGAAAATAAATGTAAATTGATTCAACAAAACTCTTCACTAATATGCAAATTAAGAGAGAGCCATTTGAGAGTGAAGATTGATACACAAAGATAATAGACATATAGTCACCGACGCTTCTCAGAAGACAGAATTTGATGTATTGTGATTGTTCAACTTTTTTCTCTCCAGGAGGTCATCCCCTCCCCTTTGTATACTCCTTTTCATTAATGTAGCCATGAAAACAAATGTACTGCTCTTTTCTTTCCCAGATTGGTCTAGACTTTCTGTATCAGACTTGTTAGTGGCACCAATAATACTCATTTCCTATCATATCTTCAGGTTAAATGTAAATACATTGGTAATATTTATAGTACAAGAACAAGGTAGGGGTATTACCAATTATATGAAAAAAACATAAGGAACCAAAGAATGTATCAATATGGAATAAACCATTTGCTGCATTTGTCTCTAATTCCCTATTCTACAACTGAAGAGTTAAAGAGAAATAAGGCTGTGCTCCAGCTGAAACTACACTAACAGTATGAATAAAATAAGGAATGGTTACTGGACCAAAGAATTTCTTAACTATCTCCATTCCCCCTTCTAACATCAGCTCAGCCATTTGTTTTTCTTCTGAACTCTGTTACTGATGTCCACAGGATGAACAGGCTGTTCCTTCTTTGTTCTCTCACATTACCCGAGGTGTGCACTAAGCATATGATGGTGACATCTAGTATTAATGCATCTCTAAACTCTAAGATTTTTGATGACAGGAACCAAGTTTTATTAATCTGTACATCCAGAGCATCTAGTACAATGCCTTCAATGAAATCAATTCTTAGCAAAAGTTCTTGCACTAGATGGAATTATTTTAAATAGCCAGCTCTCACAGTGCCTTTATATGTGATTGATGTACCCCAAAATATTTACTCATAACTTTCTGGAATATATTATGGAAAGTGACATATAGCATTAATGACTTTTTTTAGAGGCTAAATCTTGGCAAGCTTGAGGTGCAAAACATTAATTCATTTTGTGCAAAATAAGCACTTTGAATACTATGGTTTTCTTTCAACAATTTTATAGGGATTGATACAATAACTGAGCATCAGTGATGAGCCTCCCTAAAACCAGGCAAGAAGATGAGTGATAATTAATCCATACCAAGACATCCTCAGGGTTGCCAAGAGTTGTGAAAAATCATTTATCTTCTGGTTTTCTTTAAATACCTACCATCTTATGCCAAGAATAGTTTGTTACCAAGACTAGTTGATCAAGGATGAATCTACTGAGATGGTGTCTATAATTAATGCAGAAAATAGTCCCAGTTCCTCCATTTTCTCCTGCCTGGTCATCACTGATAGTTAACTCTCCTCTTTAGAAAAGGAACAACCTTCTCCCCCATAAGAGTGTCAACATATTTCAGAGAAGATAGAATTCCATCTCTACTCTTCTTCATGTCACTTATTTTCTGTGAAAATCCATCCAGAGTCATCTGACAAAACTGCCCTTCATGCTGACATAGACCACTTCCCCTCAAGTCAGGGCCATATGGACAATTTAAAGTTAATTTCTGGCACCTCCTGAGGACCACGGTTTATAAACATGACTGGACTTGTTTCAGGAAGGACAACTCACATCAATTATCTTTTCATAGCTTTTAATATTTATATTTGAAAAAAACTCACATTTTTATACTGATCATGGCCAAAATAGCATGAATTACATCCTATCTAAGCAAAACTATCTGAGGATTCTAAGATAAAGTAAAAATACCTCTTTTACATTTCAGTGGACCAAGAGAAGAATGAGCTTCATTAAGATAGAATCACAAGCGGGGCACCTGAGTGGTTCAGTTGGTTAAGCTTCCAACTTAAGCTCAGCTTATGATCTCTCAGTCTGTGAGTTTGAGCCCCAATGTCAGCTGTGCTGACAGCTTGGAGCCTGGAGCCTGCTTCAGATTCTGTGTCTCCCTCTCTCTGTTCTATCCCCTGCTTACATTCTCTCTTTCTTTCTCTCTCAAAAAATAAACAAACATTAAAAATTTTTTTAAATGATAGAATCACAAGCTCTTCAAGGGTAGAGGATATTTCATTATTTGTCTCTATCTTCTGTAGCTCCTTACATGATATCGAGGATATCCATTGTTCAAAATAAATATTTGCTCATTTTTTAAGTATCAGATTGGTTATTACAGACAGAAATCCACAGTGTGAGGTTCTTCCCCCCACAGTTCTTGTTTATTTATTATTCCTTCTTCATTTCTAGAATTGTTCCTGGGACATATGCATGATCACACTCCCTTGTGTTCCTAGGTGGCCTCAAGTTGCCTGCCACACTGCTGATCACACACTCTGCATGAAATCACACAGCCTCTATGTGACAGCTCCAGGGGCTGAGATGAAGCCAGGAAAAAGGCTTGGCTTTGTCAGTCAAATAACTCTGAAAACCCTGATTACTCTAAAGGCTGTGATTTTTCTGAGTTACCTCAGATTTCTCTGATGTGATTTTTCTAGAATTCTTCTATTTTTAGAAACAGTCGAATCTACAGAAAACATTGATCTGAGACTCAGGAGTTCACGGTTTTATTTTTTGTTTCTGCATTTGAATTATCACATTTCAGTTAAGGACCTTTAGTAAGACCTTGAATATTCCTCTTTGTGATTTGGAGGATAAATAAAATCATATATCTTAAGTCCCTAATTTCATATAAACAGTAGCGCTAGAACCATATGATAATAGGCTCATGTTTAACATTGCTTTAGGGCACTGCCGTGAACCCATATAACTACATATGGTCGAGAAAGTTAAAAAATGGTGAGCATTGGGGCGCCTGGGTGGCTCAGTCAGTTAAGCATCCGACTTCGGCTCAGGTCATGATCTCACGGTTCGTGGGTTCAAGCCCCGTGTCATGCTCTGCTGACAGCCAGCTCAGAGCCTGGAGCCTGTTTCAGATTCTGTATCTCCCTCTCTCTCTGACCCTCCCCTGCTCATGCTCTCTCTTTCTCTCTCTCAGAAATAAATAAAACATTAAAATTTTTTTTAAAAAAATGGTGAGCATTATTAGTCCCTCAGAGCCTAAAACACCAGACCCCATTTTGCAAAATTTCATATATTCTAATGGTAACTCTGAAATCACTCCTGACTTGGTAAATATTTCTCCATCTCCAAGTCAATACTTAAGGAAACAGAAAATGTCTCTTCTTCATACACACACACACGCGCGTGCGCGCTCACACACACACCTTATTGGGCGTCAGAATGGAGTATTGTTTTTTTCTTGATTCTGCCTGTACAATCACAAAGAAAAATTACTCTTTCTGAATACTGACTTCACAAAGTGTCTAGCTAGAACTCATATGTTAATAGCACTAGGTATTGGACTATGAATTGGCATTTGAATAGGACTTTTGTAGAGACTTATCATCCTTAAACCCAGAAATACCTATGGCCTCAGAAATTTCAGGCTGGTGGGAAACCTTTTAGGATTTGGAAAGATGTAGAGCCCCTTAATTTATTACTTACCAGAAAAAGTCATTGGCCAACTATTAACATCGGTCTTTTCTCCCTCACCCCCTGGACTCCAGCAATCTGACTCTGACCTCTGCTAGAAGGAAAATAATTAAATCAAGGGATGATAACATTTGGGAAACAGTGCTATCATTTAAAAAGTATTTGTTGATTTGACTTAAATGTGCATATTACTTGAAAAAAACAACATACGGTATTTACTTTTTCACGTGTGACTTCCAGCTGATTCCTGCATGTAGCAATGAGTCTTAGTCTGAATCTAGTGTAAATCACTCAATGACAGAAATATTTTCTTTGTTTCTCCATTTATTCACACCTCCTTGCAAAATATTTCCCAGTTGCACTTCCATTCATCTTCACCCCAGCAGGGTGTCTGAGCTTTAGTGGCCCTGCTAGGTTTGTTCCACTTTGCCAAAGGCTTCTGGACAAAACTCACCATGTTTTTGATGGCTTATATGACGGGAGATGCACCCTGGAGGCAGTCACTATAGGATTCCCAATAAAACCTGGTCTCTGAAGAGATAAGGTAAACAAGATCATTTTGGAATCAAACCTGCAATGTCTAAGAGGCACGGCCCTGGCCCACATGTCATCCCACTCTCACCCTGCACTGGTTCCCTGTTATGTCCTTCGGGGACCCATTCTTCCCTGGCTTGCTCATCATTACCTTGCTCTTGCATGTTCCCAGGCCAGCCCCGTTATTCCTGGATCTTTCTTCATCCCTTGGTTTCCAGGTGACCTACTGGCTGTTTGCATCCATGCTCTCTTCTGGGGCTCTCATGTGTGAAAGGATGAAGATACTTTCCTTGCATAGTAAGGTCAGACACTGTGAACAAAAGATCCTGGGTATTGATTACTTGCCTTTAAGTCCCTGTTCAAATGAATCTTCTTTAGATTCAGTGGTCCCTTCTCTGTCTTTTCAGAGCTCTGGCCCATCCTTCTGGTGTGGAACCTGTATTATGGTTATAGCATGTTGATTCTTTCTCCCTTTAGACTCCTATCTTCTTCAGGTAGGGCCTTGACCTTTGGATATTTAGTGCTTAGAATGATGCAAAATATGTGGTATGTACTCAGGAAGTTATATCAAAGCGCATTAGCCCTCCCAGGTCATATCATTAAATAGTGGTTACCCAGGTTTGTGGCTTTATCTCTTTCCCTAACTGCAAGCCAAGGGCTTTAAGGGATTGGGGGAACTTGACAGTCTGCTGTAATGGTGAGGACCAGGTCAGACTTTTTTTTTTATCCCTGTAGGTTTGAAATAGAAAACACTAGTGGGGGAGCACCTGGGTGGCTTGTTCAGTTCAGCATCAGACTCTTGGTTTCGGCTCAGGTCATGAACTTGTGGTCCATGAGTTCAAGCGCCACATGGGGTTTCATGCTGACAATGCAGGGGGGTCTGCTTGGGATTCTTTCTCTCTGCCCCCCCCCCCGCATGGTTTTTCTCTCTCTCTCTCAAAAATAAATAAACAGGAACAAAAAGAAAGCATTAACAGAGCTGATGCTTTAAAAAGAACAAGTGGACTGAATCAAATAAAATAGAAAATACCACATTTGGAATACTACAAAATTCCAAATGGCAAATGATGTTTTTTTTCCTAGCTTAAAAATTACAAAAAAAAAAAGAAACAAAGAAACAAAAAACTTGATCACTCTTTCTAGCCTATGGTTTATTCACTGTGCCTGTCTTTGCCGGCTCTGACTAGAAGAATGCTCTGTGAAAGGCAGTTCAGGTCAGCTTGTTTTTTCCCAGTACATAAAAGTCTCTGTGGGGTCCTGTGTAGGGAGTTTATCGTCACTCACAGCCAGGGTAACAGGAGGGGAAAAAATAAGACCTAGCAGCTACTTCCGTTTGAAGGACAGAGAAAATGTACATTGAAAGATGAATTCTATTCTGGACCTTATTTCATTACCACCTCCTGCCAATTATGTGGTGGGAGAAAGGATGATGTTTCATAGAATTTAATAGATTTCTGAGCTAGAAGGCACCTCAGAAATCATCCAACACAATTCCCTTATTTTATAAATGAGGAAACTGAGGTTAGGAGAGGTTAAGTGACATGTGCAGGAGGTAGTAAATGGCAGAGCAGGGCTGGAATCCAATTTTCCTAACTACCAGTCAGCCCTCCTTCCTCCTGCATCCGTGCAACCCAGAGAAGCACAGAGCTCTGTGTAGTCCCTCTACACGCCACCCAGCTTTCCTCTGCTCCTCGAGGTGACTTCTCACTCTTCTCATAACTCCCACGAGTCTTCCTGCATCTTTCAAAATTCACTTTCAGGAAAGTGACTCACACTGTCTTTTTATATGATTATTAAGCCTTAAAGTTAGGGCATTTTTAAACAAGGCTTATAAAGATTTTGAAATATAGGAATAAGGATTCTCTATATCTGAGTCCAGCTAACCTTAGTTGACATGACATCTTTCAAAAATAAAAGCAATAAAACAAAAACACAGAAAGGTAAACTCTAACATCTAAGTTTCCTTTTCCCATAGTCACTCACTCTATTAACAGATTTTATCTACATTTCTGCAAAATATAAAATGCTTTATGCCTAAACCAGCATAGCCAGTTAGATGAATGGATGGGCAGACCATTCAACTGACAGATAAGTAGATAGTTAGTACATAAAATTTTTTACAAAAGGGCTTAACCTACACAAGTATGTTTTCCATTTAATAATATGACAGATTTTTTTTCAAAATCACTATATAGATATATCCATCTCACTTTTTAAATAGCTACATATTCTTGAATTTTATGGATGACCAATAATTTATTTAAGGTAGTCCCCAAATTTTTTCCAGGTTTTACAGTTATAGATAGAATAACCGGGTTCATATGTCTGTGCATGCTCACACATGCACATGCACTTTTG
The DNA here is from genome assembly GCF_008692635.1 of Crocuta crocuta. Taxonomy (NCBI): domain Eukaryota; kingdom Metazoa; phylum Chordata; class Mammalia; order Carnivora; family Hyaenidae; genus Crocuta; species Crocuta crocuta. The sequence goes on from NW_027530359.1 coordinate 198,217, forward strand.
CAAGCCAAACTATAATAGTGGATGGAGTTATTGGATTAAAGGATCTGAGCCCTTGAAAATATGACATTTTGAAATAGGAACTGAAATGTCTAAAGACAAAGGAAACTTCAAGTAAGATAAAGACATCTTTTATTATAGCTTTTTCAGTCAAAGAATTTGTTTCAAAATGGCTACTTAGGGTTTATATGGAACGTTTAGCAAAGAACCTCAACCACTTACACACTGTGGGTCATAGAATGGGCTTCATCTATGCAAATTTCTTCTTTGTCCAAGCAAACCTTCACTGCCTGGTGCAGGGGACCATGGACCTCTGTGCACTGATGATGCTTGACCAGACAAACTAAGGCTCCTAGCAGGAAATCAGGTAGCATTTCCTAAAGGTTCCAAGATGGAGACTGTGGGGGTTTTTATCTACTTGCTTTTTAAAAGGATACAGACCCTCCTCACTCTTCTTCTCTTACTCGTTTACTAGTTACTAGTGCAGCACCAGCCAGGGAAGAGCAGCAGCCAAACTCTGATCAATAATGTATCTGTCTGTATCTGAATCAAAAGCACCGTGGTAAGGAAAGCAGAGAGTACGTTCAATCATAATGCACACCAGTGGGAGCCAGACAGCTGAGAGGGGCCTGAGTTAGAACACAGAGAAGAAAGGAGCTGAGCAGGGGGTAGAGGCTGAGGAGAGAGACCCAATTGTTAAAAACAATACAATCCTTATTTTGAAAGGTTGATGTTTCAAAGGACAAAGGAGGCTCAGAGCTTTGGGAAATCAGAATCACAAATATATCTATATCTATATACGCTTCAGAAGTACAGGGGTCAAATGAAGCATAAGTCCTGGGCTGTTTTTTTTTTTCTTTTTTTTTTTTTAAGATAATTCAAACAGAATCTCTGCATCACCTGAAATTTTCCAATGTCTTTTTGGCCTCTGTTTTCTAGATAATGCATCAGGCCTCTAACTGAGAGTCAAGGGTTCGGAGTTCACATACTGAGTCCCATAATTTGAACCTATAAACCATGCAGCATAGCTCCCAAGCCATTGCATCTGAGCCATACTTTTACCATTTTCTGTACGAAGAAAAAAAGTTTGGGTTCAAAAGTTGGAAATAGAAATAGAAATGTGAGAGCTGGGAGAAATCTTATAGGTCATTTAGCCCAAACCTCTAATTTTGTAGATATAGAAAGTAAGGCTTCAGAAGCAGCTACTTTAACTAACATCACATAATTAGGACTAGATCTCAGACCTCTTTGATTACCACCTCAGCCATCCTTCTGCTGCTCTACGACCAGGCAATGTATTCAGCATTTCTATTTTTGTTCATGGGAGAAAATTAACAGGCAACCAATGTTTCATTATTGCCCCCCCCCAAAAAAAAGATGCATTTACATTTTTCTTCAAGTGGATTAACATTCAGTAAAGAAAAGTGAACTGAAATTTTTAGGATGATATGATTTCTCTGGTTCCACATACTTTGGAGTCTATCACTATTTCAATAAATATGCTCTACTTGGGGCAAAAACAAAACAAAACACGTGTGTGTTGGGAAGGGGGAACAGGATGAAGAGAAAAGAGAAAGAGATACTTTATCCTATGGTCAAATGTACATTATTTTTGTTCAATACCAGTTTTAACCTTCTATCATGAGTTTGAGTTATGTGGGATTCTTCTCTATCTCGGCTTAACATTTTCATACATACCCACATGTCTCTGAAGTTTGTTTATTTATTATCTATTTCCATTTGAATGTCAGACCAAGAGGGCACAGAGCAGGTCTGTTGTCTATACTTATGTTATTTGAGGTCACACTAGCTGCTGTAAGGTAGAAGTTTATTTCTAGCTCATGTCAGGTCTAAAACCGATGTTATTATTGTGCTCTTTTTTTTTTTTTAATTTCTGAAAGAGAGACAGAGCATGAACAGGGGAGGGTCACAGAGAGAGGGAGACACAGAATTTGAAGCAGGCTCCAGGCTCTGAGCTAGCTGTCAGCACAGAGCCCGACGCGGGGCTCAAACCCACGAACTGTGAGATCATGACTTGAGTGGAAGTCGGACGCTCAACTGACTGAGCCACCCAGATGCCCCGTTATTGTTCTCTTCTAAGTGAGAATCCTATGTCTTTCTTCCAATGGTTTCACCACCTTCAATATAATTTCCAAGGTCACTGTGGTAGGTGAACAATTGTGAAGGAGCAGACATGGCAGGAGCAGTGGTAACACTTTCTCTTATATTCTATTGGCTAGTCATGCTTCCACACCTAACCACAAAAAAGGCTAGGAAATGTGGTCTAGTTGTGTTTCCTAGAAGAATAGATGGGTTCAAGGATCAACCAGCAGCCTCTGCCACACTAACTCTAACCAGAGGCTTAAAAAGTGGTCAGCTCATAATAGGTGCTCAAAAAATAACTGTTGAAGGAATGTTTTAATGAATGGATAGAGTCTATCCTTCTAATTCTCTTACAATCCTATAGGTTAAGTAATTAAGTGTGAACTACTTATCCAAATAGAAATGAGAATCCATTATGATTCTGTTTTTAAAGAGGGTCTTATTACTTTTCAGCTCATTTGATTTTTCTTTTCTCTCTGAAATGAGCCTTACCTGAAAATAACTTGTTTTTCATGAAAATCCATTTTTGCAAAAGTGAGGCTAATTGGAGCTGTCTGATGTCCCTTCTCCCCCTCTCCAAACTCTCATAAAAGAATTGACTGTATGGGAACAGTGTGGTAAAAATCTCACCACCATGACACAAGTGGATTACTTTATAATCTGTGCCCACAGAATGTAGATTATCTGCAGTTCACATGTGCAGTTTAGAGTATGATTATTATTTTATATTTAAAACTATAAACCAGGAAACCTACTGAGCCTGTATAAATTGTATAAGAATCTATCCTAGTGTGTGAATATCCAGAGCAGGCCATTGGACAAGCTTCTCTGATTCTTAACCAACCTCATGTGCAAAAGTTTCTTCAGTTCTTCTACCTATGCTTTCTGACTACACATCAAACCTGATCCTTTGCTTTTTATCTTCAGCTGTGCCAAGAGAATAGCAGGTGTGTGTCGCCAGAATAACAACTGTGTAGCAGAACAGCTGCCTGGGCCCGCAGCTCCCTGCCTGCAACACCTTAAAGGCTTAGGGTTGTAACTACAGCCTTTGAAATACAGTTCTTTGCAAGCTTTGTATCCTCCTCCCACCTTGCTGTTTGCAAATTCCCTGTGTCTGCCTCATGTCAACAATGTAGGCTCTGGTCAGCTGGCAGGGTTATACTTTATTTTACTCCAGGCTGCTGGAATAAGATAGGTAAAAGCTATTGATTTAGGGTAGTCACAGATTCATGGAGGAGTTAAAAGTAGAAACTTGAGCAAGTGGCTCTCTCTAAACTTTAGCGTTTTCATCTGTATAATGGGTTGAGGGTAACTTTCTGTTGAGTTAGGGTTAGAAAATGGATATCAAGTGTCTGCTCTCTAAATGTTTATTTTAGGGATGCCCGGGTGGCTCATTTGGTTAAGTGTCCGACTTCGGCTCAGGTCATAATCTCATGATTTGTGGGTTCGAGCCCCACATCAGGCTCTGTGCTAACAGCTAGCCTGGAGCCTGTTTCGGATTTCTGTGTCTCCCTCTTTCTCTGACCCTCCCCTGCCTTCTCTCTCTCTCTCTCTCTCTCTCTTTCTCTCTCAGAAATAAATAAAACATTAAAGAAATGTATAAAAAATAAATGTTTATTTTACTTCTCCTTACTCCACTCCACACTATCGCCTATACTCCTTTCCTTACTCCTAGTTTATGGAGTTTTGTCCTTCTCCAATTATCAGTATATATAATCCTGTACTTCAAGCACCCCCTTCTGAATTTCATTCATTGTAATGCAAAATCCATTTGACCACCTTCTCTGTTCAAGCATTCTTCTTAACCTACTGGAACCACAATGTCCAGTACGGTAACCTCTAACCACACATTGCTATTGAGAATGTGAAATGTGCTATTCTAAATAAGTATGTGCTTTAAGTATAAAACACACATGAGATTTTGTTAAGATTTCATAAAAATAATGTGAAGTATCTCAGTGTTTTGTGTTGATATGTCTTGAAATGGTAATCCTTCAGATACATTGGATTATATCTATTATTAATTTCACCTGATTATTTCTACTTTTTAAACAAGGCTCTTAAGAAATTTAAATTAAGGCTGGACTTGCATTCCTGGCTTGCACTGTATTTCTCCTAGACAGCATTGCAGCAGAAGTTTTCTCCGACCAAAATTCCATATTCCATACTTCTGCAACAGAACCTCTCCCCTCAACCAGCATTCCTTATGATAGCTCCCCCATTTTCAGGCAGATACTTTCTTCCTTCTTATGTAGCATGGTCAATATTAAGACCGCTATTATTTTTTTATTTTTTGCGAGAGCATGAGTAGGGGAGAGGGGCAGAAGGAGAGAGAGAGGGAATCTTAAGTAGGCTACCACTCAGTGCAGAGCCTGACACAGGGCTTAATCCCGCGACCCTGGGATCATGACCTGAGCCAAAATTAAGAGTCGAATGCTCAAATGACTGAACCGCCCGGGTGCCCCAAGGCCTCTTTTAAAGCAAGACTGTTGAAATGCCATTGTAATGTTTCTAAAAAGTGTGTATCTTTATCATGTATAACAAAAAAAAAAAAAAAAAGGTGATTAAGCAACCTGACCCCAAGCACTTAGCTGGAAGAAAGAGATGGACTCTGAGTTCTTCTTCTGACCTCTAAAAGTCTTGTGAATAGGAATTTGACAGAAGAGGGGAAACATTTGGTTCTGGATTTGGATTACATAGATTCAAATCCTTGCACTACATTAATGTGACTCCATAACCCTAGGTAAGTCTCTTGAGCTCTTGGAGTTGGTTTTTGCAATAATAAATATGTCTTTGTGAAAGTTAGTGTAAATTGTGTGAAGTGTCAGACATATAATGGGTGTTTAATGAGCAGCCCAAGTATTATTTCACATGATAAATCATAATGCTAAAGAATTCCCTGGGATGACTGGGACTGGAACCATGGGCTGGGGTGGACCCTGGGGACATGTAAATTCCACCAGTCTGTTATAAAATATCCTCTCTACCTTATATGCTTCAACTCTATCTATCCCTATTTCTATTTGCTTTTTATTGTGAGTCTGATTTTCAACATATGCATACTAAAAATATTCATAAAACTTTGAGGGTGATCCCAAGACATAAAGAGCATTAAAGATATAATTCCAAACGTTAAAAGAATACTTTTAGCCCATATTTTATTTCAGAGATTATATTTAATCACAGGAAGCAACTGGTTCCATGGTCTAAAAACATAAAAATAAAAGACAAAAATTTTCAGCCAACATGGGGATTCTTCACATTCTCCATACTCGGGGATATGTACGAAGAGTTTGAGCTAGGGGTACCTTGGTGGCTCAGTCGGTTACACGACCATCCCTTGATTTCAGCTCAAGTCATGATCTCACGATTTGTGAGTTCAAGCCTCGCACTGGGTTGGGTTCTGCACTGATGGTGCAGAGCCTGCTTGGGATTCTGTCTCCCTCTCTCTCTGCCCCTTCCCTGCTTGCTCTCGCTTGCTGTCTCTTTCTCTCTCTATCTCTCTCTCTTTCTCTCTCTCTCTCAAAATAAATAAACATTAAAATTTTTTTAAAAAAATGTTTGAGCTGCTCCAAAGTTAATATGGCTATAGTTCAAGAAACACAGAATAACTTCCAAAAAGTAGGAAAGAAATTAACAAAGAAAGGAAAGACGGGAAAGGTTCTAATCCTCAAAGTGTTTTAGGAGTCATTTTTAGTAGGCTAAAGAGTTTTTACTTTAAATATAATATTCTACTTTTCAAGATTTCTGTATGTATCATAATTCGAGCTGACCCTGAATAATGAAAGTAGGCATGATAGAAAGTAAGACAAGACTCTTAAGTGGCTCAAATAGGCCAAAGAAACCTAAGACTTGCCTTTGAGATCCTGGATTCATGATTGCTAATTCAGTTTTGGTCTCAAGACCCCCATGAGAGGCTGCCATTGACTCGTGATTTCTGAACACAGGAAGGCCAGATTCCCTTAGGTTCTTTCTATTCACCATCTATATTCTAACATTCAGTACTTCTCTTCATGATTAACTGAGGCAAAGTAGGCTATGGTACGCGATAATGAGACCAGGTATGTCATGTCAAACCTCCTAATTTGGTCCTAATGTGATCCTGCTGAGATAAAATAGACTGGTGACCCAAAGAAGACAAATTCAATTGTGTGTGAACCATGAGAGTCCCTAGAGCTGGCACTGCCATTTGGAAACTTTAATCATACATACATGTGTGCAAGTATATGTGTATAAATACATATATGTATATAAATGTATGTGTGTGTATTTTTAATTACTACCAAAGCCTTCTGTGGACTACTAACATCATTCTAGTCAAGTAGTAACTTGAGACAGTCAATAAACAGGTTGTAGGACAAACAGCATCTGCCTGAATACTTAATGAATCTTGCAGAGAGCAGCTTGTGCAGACTTTTCTGATGTTTGAATTGCTTTCCTTTCTTTCACCAAAAAGCAAGCTCCTGGGACTCCTTGACCAGCTGAAATGGAACCTGTTTGTGAAGCTCGCTACTTTCATGTCACATATTTAATTGTTCTCTCTCTCTCCCATCAGCTACCATAGAACTCTGTGTTTGTTTGATTTTGCAAGTGGAGCATAAGGGCTTCAAAAACAATATTTGCTCATTTGTCTTTGTACCCATTGTGCCACACACAGTGCCTGGAGTGGGGTAGACATACACAAAGTGTGTTTCTTTTCTCTTTTCCTTTTTAAAACTTTATTTAAACTCTAGTTAGTTAACATGCAATGTAATATTGGTTTCAGGAGTGGAATTCAGCGATTTGTTGCTTACATAAAACACCCAATGCTCATCCTAAGGGAGCTCCTTAATATCCATCATTCATTTAATTTTTTTTAATGTTTTTTTTTTTTTAAATTTATTTCTAGGAGAGAGAGAGAGAGAGAGACAGAGTGAGCAGGGGAGGGTCAGAGAGAGAGGGAGTCACAGACTGAAACAGGCTCCAGGCTCTGAGCTGGCAGTCAGCACAGAGCCCGACGCGGGGCGAACCCACGAACCGCGAGATCATGACCTAAGCGAAAGTCAGACGCTTAACCGACTAAGCCACCCAGGCGCCCCACCCATCATTCATTTAGCCCATCCCCCATCCATTTCCCTGGATCAGCCCTCAGTTTGTTTTCTATCTTTAGAGTCATTTATGGTTTGTTTCCCTGTCTGCCACTCCCCTTTTTCTTTCCCTTTCCATATGTTCATATGTTTTGTTTCTTAAATCTCACGTATGAGTGAAATCATATGGTATTTGTCTTTCTCTGACTGACTTATTCACTTAGCATAATACTCTTTAGCTCCATCCACATAGTTGCAAATGGGAATATGTCATTCTTTTCTTTCTTCTTAAAGTTTATTTATTTTGAGAAAGAGAGAGTGTGTGTGAGTCAAGGAGAGGCAGAGAGAGAAGAGGGAGAATCCAAAGCTGACTCAGTGCTGTCAGCACAGTGCTGAACATGGGGCTCAGTCTCAGGAACCATTAGGTCATGATCAGAGATGAAATCAAGAGTTGTTCACTTAACCAACTGAGCTATCCAGATACTCCAAGATTTCATTATTTTAGATCACTGAGTAATATTCCATTGTGTGTGTGTGTGTGTGTGTGTGTGTGTGTGTATGTATGTGTATGTTTATATATATATAACATTTTCTTTTTTTTAATGTTTATTCATTTTTGAAAAACAGAGAGAGACAGAACATGAGTGGGGGTGGAGGAGCAGAGAAAGGGAGACACAGAATCCCAAGCAGGAACCAGGCTCTGAGCTGTCAACACAGAGCGTGATGCAGGTCTCATATCCATGAACCATGAGATCATGACCTGAGCTGAAGTCAGATGCTCAACTGGCTGAGCCACCCAGGTGCCCTTACATCTTCTTTATCCATTCATCAGTAGGTGGACACTTTGACTCTTTCCATAGTTTGGCTATTGTTGATAATGTTTCTATAAACAGTGGAGATACATGTATCCCTTTGAATCTATATTTTTGTATCCTTTGGGGTAAATATTTTATAGTACAATTGCTGGATCTTAGGGTAGGTCTATTTTTTACTTTTTTGAGGAACCTCCATACTCTTTTCTGGAGTGACTGCACCAGCTCACATTTCCACCAATAGTGCAAGAAGGTTCCCATTTCTCTACATCCTCATCAATACCAGTTGTTTCTTGTGTTGTTAATTTTAGCCATTCTAAACAGATGTAAATTGGTATCTCATCATGGTGTTTATTTGTATTTCCCTGCTGGTGAGTGATGTTGAGGATCTTTTCATGTGTCTGTTGGTCATCTATAGGTCTTCGTTGGAAAAAATGTCTACTTATGCCTTCTGCTCATTTTTAACTGGATTATTTGTTTTTTGGGTATTTAATTTGATAAGTTCTTTATAGATTTTGGATGCAAATCCTTTATCAGGTATGTCATTTGCAAATATCTTCTCCCATTCCATAGGCTGCCTTTTAGGTTTTTTTTTATTGTTTCCTTCACTGTGAAGAAGCTTTTTATCTTGACTAAGTCTCAACAGTTAGTTTTTGTTTTGGTTTTCCTTGCCTCCAGCAACGTGTCTAGTAAGAAGTTGCTGTGGCTGAGGTCAAAGCGGTTGCTGCCTGTGTTTTCCTCTAGGACTTTGATGGTATCCTGTCTCACCTTTAGGTCTTTCATTCATTTGAATTTATTTATTTAATTTTTATGTGTGTATGATGTAAGAAAGTGGTCCAGTTTTCCCAACACCATTTTTTGAAAAGACTGTATTTTTCCATAGACTATTCATTCCTGTTTTGTCAAATATAAGTTGATTATATAGTCGTGGTTCCATTTCTCAGTTTCTATTTTGTTCCGTTGATCTATATGCCTGTTCTTGTACCAGTACCATACTGTCTTGATGACTAAAACTTTTTTTCAATGTTTATTTACTTATTTTGAGAGAGAGAGAGAGAGAGAGAAAGAGAGAATCCCAAGCAGGCTCTGTGCTACCAGTGCAGAGCCCAACTGACTACAGCTTTGTAATTCAACTTGAAGTCCAGAATTGTAATTCCTCCAGCTTTGCTATTCTTTTCAAGAGTACTTTGGCTTTTCGGAGTCTTTTGTAGTTCCATACAAATTTTAGGATTGTCTGTCCTAGCAATCAATTGTTTGCCGAAGTTATTTTGATAGTGATTGCATTAAATGTATACATTGCTTTGGGTAGTATATATATTTTAACAATATTTGTTCTTCCAATCCGTGAGCGTGGAATGTTTTCCCATTTTTTTGTGTGTGTGTCTTCTTCAACTTCTTTCATAAGTGTTCTCATAATTATCAGAGTATAGATCTTTTACCTCTTTGGTTAGGTTTATTCCTAGGTATCCTTTTTGCTATAATTGTAAACGTTATGATATATTTCTTTCTATAATTGTAAATGAGACTAATTCCTTGATTTCTCCTTCTACCGGTTCATTATTGGTGAATAGAAATGCGACTGGTTTCTGTAAATTGATTTTATATCCTCTGATTTTGCTGAATTCATGTATTAGTTCTAGAATTTTTTTTTTTTACTGGATCTTTTGGGTTTTCTATATAGAGGATCATGCCATATGCAAATAGTTGGAGTTTTACTTCTTCCTTGCCACTTTGTATGCCTTTCGCCTCTTTTTGTTGTCTGACTATCGAGGCTAGGACTTCCAGTAATATGTTGAATAACAGTGGCGAGAATGGACATCCCTGTCATATTCCTGACCATAGGGGAAAAGCGCTCCATTTTTCCCCATTGAGTATATGGCCTTGCTGATGTTGGGTATGTTCTATCTATACCTAGTTTGATGACAGTTTTTATCAAGAGTAGGTATTGTATTTTGTCCAGTGCTTTTTCTGCATATATTGAGAGGACCATATGGTTCTTATCCTTTCTTGTATTGATGTAGTGTATCACTTTGATTGATTTGGCATGCACACTGTTTTTGAAGAGGCATGTGCTTTTTCTGAAAGCTAAGGCTGATACAATTGGGTCAATCAATTGATAAACTGATCTAATTCCTCCTACACAATGATGTTTTAAAATGTGTTTACAAAAAAGTGTAAATGACTTTAAGAAATTTCAAGTTGTCTTTGGTTGCCTAGGCAGAAAGGTACTCGATGAGAGAGAAACATGTTGTCCAATGTATTAGTTTTTTCCTTCAGTTTGCGGTGAGCAGAGCAGCCATTTTTACTTCATTTTCACTGAAGTGAAGATGAGCTATCTTTCATTGGTCCCTATTAGGATCAATGGAGAAAAGGGATACCCTTTTCATTTGCGGACATAGTAAATGCATTTTAAATGATTAACCAGTGCAGCTATTTCCGTGCATGATTCTTTTTAAATTTTCCTTTACTACTACTGCTTTTTGTTACCATTAAAATATATAATTATTTCTAATGTTTCTTTAAGAATTCTTCCTTCTAAATCTTTATCATTTTATTACTTTAAGTACCTTCAGTACAAGGCTCAATTGTTGCCATCTGTGTGATATATTTTCAGGAAAATAGGGAAGGACTCTGTAATTCTCCTTTTATTTTCCCAAGTAGCTCACTGATGTTTGAAATTGTAAAACTAGATATTCATTCCCTTGGCTTAAGACCTGGGCCCCTTGTTGATGAGGATGTGGAGAAAAAGAAACCCTCTTACACTGTTGGTGGGAATGAAAACTGGTGACGCCACTTTGGAAAACAGTATGAAGGATTCTTAAAAAGTTAAAAATAGGACTACCCTATGATCCAACAATCACACTACTGGGTTACCCAAAGAATACAAAAACACTAATTCAAAAGGATACATGCACCCTTATGTTTCTAGCAGTATTATTTACAATAGCCAAGATACAGAAGCAGCCCAAGTGTCCATCAATTGATGAATGGATAAAGGTGTGATATATATACACAATGACTACTATTTAGTCATTAAAAAAGAATGAAATTTTTCCATTTGCAATGACATGGGTGGACCTAGAGATTATAATACTAAGTGGAATAAGTTAGTCAGAGGAAGATAAATACCATATGATTTCACTAATATGTGGAATTTAAGGAAAAAAAAAAAACAGAGGAGCAAAGAGAAAAGAGGAGAGACCGAGGCAGAGAGAGAGAGAAAGAGAGATACCAATAGAGAACAAACTGATGGCTATCAGAAGAGAGGTGGGTCAGATGGGTGAAATAGGTTATGGGAATTAAGGAGGGCACTTGTGATGAGCACCAGGTGTTGTATGGAATTATTGAATCACTATACTGTATATCTGAAACTAATTTAATTAGTCAACTAGTATGTTGACTAGAATTAAAATAAAAATTAAAAAAACCAATCTTGGGCCTTATTAAACTATAATATTTTATAATAGATAAAACATTTTCCTTCCTTAAATCTATATGACCCAGAATGCCATTTTATACCATTTATCATATTCATTTTCTCTTATACTTATTTATATATCCCTCTTATGCCCCCTACTAGATTATGGACTTCTTGAAGTCAAGGCTTAATTCTTCATCTTTCTATGTTCTACTTTTCTCAGATAAATCTCAGGTGGATTAAATGTTGGTTGTAAGAGATGACATACATAAACCCACTGTAAAGTCAGATTAAGTTACCAATTATTTGGCCAAAAATCAGAATTCCACAAAGCTGGAGAAATTGCAACCTATTGAACATATCTGTTTCTGAACAGGTGACACACAGCTGCTGATGTCACACAGCCTCTGGTGTCACCTGGCTTCACGAGGGCTTACATAGTAATCATGTAGAACTGACACAAATACTCTTTTTAACTGTGGCTTCCATTGTTCAAAATTGGACATTCCTATTTCTTGTGCCAGACAAGAGGAAGTAGAGTCATAGCTTCATGGGGGAGGAAAGCTGTATGGGATGCCTCCACAACCTAAGCTCTCATTCATCTCTGCCTCTGGATCTGCAAACTTTCAGAAAGCCCGTTTGCCTGCACCAGGGACAATTTTCCAGTCATCATTCCATGGCTGTCATTCTATAAAAAGTTGTCGATACACATAGGAAGGATTGAGAAAGAGGAAGCAGAATTAGCCCATAAAGTCAATGTTGTTAGTCACACAAAGAAGAAAACAGATGAATCTCAGTGAGGTCAAGTAACATGCTTAGGATCACACAGCAAGTAAGTGAAAGAACTAGGTTCTTTAACCTTAAGTGGTCTAGCTGCAAAGCCTGGGAATTTTCCAACACATCATGCATTTTCATCACCCATAGGTCTAATAATGGAAGTAATCTACTCAGTGTTTTTCATATTAAAAAAAAAAGATTGTCAACATATTTTTCTTTCTACTTTCCGTTTATACTTAGCCTGACTTTTTCTTTCCCTGTTGTTCGATTTTTTTTAATCGTGGCCTTTTGTTTTCCTTTCTCCTCCTCCTCCTGCTCACTCATCTCTTCCTTCTTCCTCATTCTTTATTTCTTTTCCACTCTCTTTTTTCCAATTCCATTAATGAAAGTAGATAATAACTTGTGAATTCAAGTGGAACTTCATTTCTGAAACTGCACACTCATGCTGGAACCCATTAAGCTCGATAGCGAGAAATGAGAGAAATCATAATTATCAGGCCACTAAAATACATGAAACATAAAATTTGTCAGGGAAAGTAATTGAAATTATTGGAGCAGTTGGGCCTGGTGCTGAGCAGACCCTCAGTGATAATGGAAAGGTTACGGGTGATGTTTAGCAATGCTGATGAGGTCCAAGGTGACTCTACTCTACCACAGTCAGCAAATTTATGCTCAGTTTATATTATTTTGCTAATCCATCTCTGGAAATTTGGAGAACAGTGGGGTTCAGGGAACCCCTTCAACTGTCCAGCAAAACAAGTACAGAGGACTTGTTCTTTTCTTCACCTTGTTAATGGTTTTTTTGTTGTTGTTGTTACTTTTCTCCTTCTCTTGTTTTTTCTCTCCTTGAAATTCCTCTTCTCATTTCACTTCTTCCTCTTATTATTACTTTTAGCTTTTTGCTCTATCCTTCCCCATTCTGAGTGCTACTTTTTTCTTTAATCCCATCTAAAATTATTTGACAATTTGTTTGGTTGGTGTGTAAACTGTGCTTTTCACCAATGACAACTCTATAACCTAGGATCAGGTTTTTTTTCTCTTGACCAAGCCCGCCTGCCACTGAGATTAAAGCACAGTCCAAATATGCACATACAGATGTTCCTGCTGTGATTGTTACTAAGCAAATGCTGTTACAGTGCTTCTTCTGCTGATGGTATCTGAGCAGATATGAATATGCAGGAAAGAGAAAGGGAATGATTCTCCTACTACCAACCTTAAAATTCTAAAATCTGCTTCTGATCTCAGCAACGTAAGAATTTTAAGTAGTCAGGACTACTTATCTGCAGTCATTATGGGATAAGGGCTGAGACACAGAAAATATCATCCAGGAGGAGGTACTAGTTCATATGAGGTCAACCACTATATTCAGACCATGAGAGTAAGACATTTTTAAATTTTAATTTATTTATTTTGAAGGGGGAGGGACAGAGAGGGAGAGAGAGAATCCCAAGCAGGCTCCATGCTGTCAGCACAGAGCCTGACATGGGGCTCAATCTCATGACTGTGAGGTCATGATCTGAGCCAAAATCAAGAGTCAGATGCTTAACCGAGTGAGCCACCGAGGCTCTCTGAGAGAGAGTAAGATATTTTTGACAAAGCTATCTGAATCACACTGGAAAATGTTTAAGAGAATCATGATAGTTGATAATAGTTATAGGCTGAATAAGTGTACATGTATATAAGTATGCATGACATTAATTGATGGTTGCCTCATAACTTTGTTCCATATCTCCTTTATGGAAATTTATATTTACATCACATTTTAATACTTTCCAAAACTGTATTTGATCCATGCCTATTGAAAGTATGGAAGTTATTATTACTCCCATTCTACAGCTAAAGAAACTGAGACTCTAGAAGATTAAATGATATAGACACTGTCACTTGATTAGTAAGTGGTAGATACTATATCTCTTTTCCTTTTAGGCTCTATGCTTTCCATGGTGGCTTATTTCCAACTCTACTAGTAGAAAAATTTTGACTTGGGCTTGAATGGTATCTTGGTTATTTGAAAGAGTTCAGTGACCTCATTTGGACAACTTCTGTATTATAATATTATAGTTTGCTGTATTATATGTCTGAGTATGTGGCTAGCCAAAGCATAACTACAATGGCATCAATCTGACAACTCACCAGCACCTAATCTTTCTCAGAACTATGAATTCTAGTTCCAAAATCCCCCACCAAGTGGTAACTCAGTCTGGTTAAGTAGTTTTACAAACGAGTGGCTTCAGGGCTAGCCCATTCCATTGTTGGATAATTCTTTTTTTTTTTTTTTTTTTTTTTTTTTTTTTTTTTGAGACAAAGGCCATTGCCAATTCAATGGGATTCCAGCCTTCAGAACACTCTGAACAAATCAAAGAGACAATTACTGAGCTTATGATATATGCCAGCTTTGGGCTCCAACACCAAAATAATGTCTTCCTTCTTTTAGAGTTGCAGCCTAGTCAGATTCCCTGTACCAGTAGTTGAGTGTAGTTGAGAGGCTCTGGGGTTAGACTACCTGGTATGAAACCTGAATCTACCCTACACTGTTCAAGGTTATGTCAGTCACCTCATTTATGTGTGCCTCAGATTTTCTATGTGCAAAATGAGGATGGTAATAGTATCACCACATTGGTCTTGGCCAGAATAAATGACTTGATATATATGAAAAACCTGGAAGATGACATGGAGCTTATTGAGCAATAAATACAGATTAGCTATTATTATGGTAATGAGAATATATCAGGATATCTAGATCCCTCTCATGTGCCTCTTAGAATCCTCTTCTCCAGATTAAAACTGTAGGTTCAGTAGGTGGGTCATTCATTTATTCATTCTTCCAGAATTCACTAGGTGAAATCGAAGGCCCAGGTATGTGACCAGCTCTGGAGATGAGTGAACAAACAATCCCAGATCTAAAGGAGATCAGTGTCTGTTTGGGAGATGCAGATATTCACAGAGATAACTGTAATTCAGAGAGACAACACAGTGCATCTTTTCCCAACTGAGCTGGTGGTGGGCTGTAGGGGAAGACGTAGACTTTGCAGTGAGGGATCCCTGAATCAAGGCTTGCAGGACAAGTTAGAGCTAGCTGGGAGACAGGAAGTGGGAAAAGAGAATGGCATTTTAAATAGGACATGTGCAGGTACAAAGGCATGGAGACAAGAGGCATTTGATGGGCACTGTAAGTGGTTTAGCTTGGATGGAGTATAAGATGCCTGTCAGTGAGAGGAAGCTGCAGAGGATGCTGGAGAGAGAGCCAGGCTCTTACAGGCTGTTTAAAAAAAAAAAAAAAAGAAAAGAAAAAAAGGAAGGTTGACTTTTACCTTGATCTCTTCTTGGCAGCCTCATTACTCTGAAATAAATTAAATTCTAAAGTCTTCTTTTACATGTGCTGCTATTAAAGAGGGTTTGTTTGAACAATAAACAAAAAGCAGGACTTTCAAGGCCCAGCACATAGGCTCAATCAGTAAGGATACGGGGAAGAAAACCAGGGCCAGCAGGAGGCCGCAGAACACCTGAGGGGAAAATCGGGGCATTGTTTCAAATTCTTTTGTACAGCAGATTCTTACATATGAAGTCCTGAAAAGTAATCGTATAAAATGGAAAGTTTTAAAGATTTCCTAATGATAACAATAGGAGAGAGAGATTCTGGTGATTTATACCATAGAGATTCTTAGAAAGAGATGATCAATTACAAAACAGTGCAGTAAAATTATTTTACTATTCTCTGAATTCCTGATGGTTGTTATAGGACTTGAAGGATGAGTATCTCCTGGGTGTCATATAAGGACAATCTGTGGTCACTTTTCTGGTATTTTCTCTAATTTCGTGTCCATCACTGTACTCAGAAAAGTGTTTTTACTGTTCCATTGAATAAAGAAAATTACTACATATGTTACATAAATGGCCAAGAACTAAATAATAGGGCCCTGAAAATAAAGAAGTTTTACTTTATAATGGGTCATAGTAATAAAAATAGATGAGACTCTATAAATCTTTTCAATTCTCTGCAGCACATACATATAAACACCTCATATCACAGGGAAAAAAAATAATTCCAAGCTCTAGGCACTCAATTGTCATCCAGTGTTCCCAAATTGCTGGGATGCTGGTATTATTTCAAACCTGAAATCATCTAATGAAAGTGCCTGCTACTCTGTTGTTTAGTAGGGTGTTGTCATGTTTATTTTACCATTCCTTTAGAAAACTTCATTTTGCCAGTGCAGTGCAGACATGTGTCCTGAATTACCTCAACTGCAGTTGATGGGTACCACACTTGGTATTGCCAGAGTATTTATAACAGACATTTATATTATGCACATATAAAGACATATTTTTATAAATAATTTCTATTGTTTAGTTCCAATAGTATATGTACCTTACTCTAGAAACATCAGTAAAAGGGGCACTTTTTGTTGCTCTAAGTAATACAAGAACAGAATTTACAGTTTTGTACAAGTCTATAAATAAAAGGAACCTGCAATTAAGGGCAGTTTGGCTGTTTTCCTTGTCCCACTTTATTCCACAAGAAAGGTAGAAAGGTATTGATCTTCATGGAAAGCTGGAAAGTGTCGTTGGGACATTTATTATAGCCCTTTATTCAATAGTTGAGGAATCCCTGTCCCAGTGAGGATTGCTCATTTGCTGAAGTTTTCCCAGTTAATTAAAGCAAAGCTAGGATTTGAACTCAGCTCTTCAGACCCCTGACCAATGCATTCTCCACTTCAATGTAGCCTTTTCTGGACTTTGCCATTCCTTTGCAGATTGTCTTCTGTTTAGAGGTTTTGTGAGCATTAACATCTTCAAGTGTGTTATTGTGTATTCCATCCAGCCACATAGGAATAATAGTAAAAACACAGCCTCGTGCATTAATTTAAAGTTGCTTTATTAAAAGGATTCATTTCATTTAAAAACATCCCACAAATAACATGAATAAAAATACGTTCTGAGTTTAATAATGCAAAATTTCTATCTTGTTAGTGCTCCCACACTGAGAGCACCATATAAATGTGGAAAATAGGCACTCTTAACAGAATTTCTAAAATCTGATGATGCTCAGTAACTATGTCAATTAGGAAGAAAACATATCTCGGAATCATTCCTTTGAGCACCAGAAGCTCTTTTATGTTTGGATGCTACCGGCAAAAATATTCCTGGACACAGCAGCTTTAAAGCTTTTGAGCAACAATGAAATTTCACAGGAAGAAAGGTTAGAGCTGGGAGCACACCAGAGAACTAATTGCTAAGAGAGCTGCCTTTACATACACACTGCAGTAATTCCTAGAGACACCATTTAGAAAGAGAGAATCAACATTTCTGTATTGTAGACACGGTGTCCTCCAGAATAGGGGCAAAAAGAGGGGTTCTCATGGCTCTGCGGGTTTGCTGAAAGGCACAACTGTGGATCTATCACGGGCATCATGCCAGCAGTCTGTCACAGGAGGGAGAAGAGCACAGCTCAAGCTTTATAATTCACAAAAAAAGTATTGTTGTTTCCCCAAAGGGTCTTTCCAATTTTGACAAAAGAAATTTAGTTTTCTTTTTCTTTGTTAAGAAAAAGTTATGGAGTATAACTGATATACAACAAACAGCACTTATTTAATGTCTATAATTTGATGAATTTTGACATGTTTACACACCTGTTAAATCATAACACAATGAAGTTAATAAACCTAGACATCACCCCCAAATATTTCCTCATGCCTCTTTATAATACCCCCTGGCCCTACCTTCTCTGTTTTCCCCTGTCTCTGAGCAACCACTCATCTGCTTTCTGTTCCTAAAGATTTGTCTGAATTTTCTAGAATTTTATATGTTAAATTAATCCCATTTATAATTGAACCAAAATCCATAAGATACTTAGCAATAAATCTAACTAAAGAGGTAAAAGGTCTGTACGCTGAAAACTATGGAAATCTTGTGAAAGAAATTAAAGAACACATAAAGAAATGGAAAAATATTCTATGCTTATGGATTAGAAGAACAAACATTATTAAAGTGTTTATACTATCCAAAGAAATTTATGCATTCAGTGCCATCCCTATCAAAATAATATCACCATCTCTTTTTGCCCCTTTTCTGGAGGACACCGTGTCTACAATACAGAACTGTTGATTCTCTCTTTCTAAATGGTGTCTCTAGGAATTACTGCAGTGTGTACATAAAGGCAGCTCTCTTAGCCAGAACAGAGAACCTAGAAATGGACCCATGAATGGCCAACTAATTTTTGACAAAATGAGAAATATCCAATAGAAAAAAGATTGTCTCTTCAGCAAATGCTGCTGGGAAAACTGGACAGCAACATGCAGAAGAATGAAACTGGGCCACTTTCTTCTACCACATGCAAAAATAAACTCAAAATGAATGAAAGAACTAAATGTGAGACAGGAAAACCACCAAAATCCTAGAGGAGAACATAGCCAACAACCTCTTTGACTTTGGCCACATCAACCTCTTACTAGACACGTCTCCAGAGGCAAAGGAAATAAAAGCAAAAAATGAACTATTGGGACCTCATCAAGATAAAAAGCTTTTTCACAGCATAGGAAACAATCAACGAAACTAAAAGGCAGCCTATGGGATGGAATAAGATATTTGCGAATGACCTACCTGATAAAGGGTTTGTATCAAAAATAACTTACCAAACTCAGTATCTTCAAAACAAATAATCCAATGAACAAATGGGCAGAAAACATGAATAGACATTTTTTTTCCAAAGAAGACATCCACATGGCTAAGAGACACATGGCTCAAGATCACTCATCATAAGAGAAATAGAAATCAGAACCAGAAGGATATATCACCTCAAACCTGTCAGAATATCTAAAATTAACAACTCAGGCAACAACAGATGTTGGGGGAAAGAGGTACCGTCTTGCACTGTTGGTGGAAATGCAAACTGGTGCAGCTACTCTGGAAAACAGTATGGAGGTTTCTCAAAAAATTAGAATTAGAACTATGCATGCTATGACCCAGCAATTGCACTACTAGGTATTTATCCAAAGGGTACAAAAATGCTTATTCAAAGGGGTATGTGCACTCCAATGTTTATAGTAGTGCTAAATAATAGCAAAATTATGGAAAGAGCCCAAATGTCCATTGACTCATGAATGGATAAAGGAATTGCAGTCTATATATACAGTGGAATACTACTTAGCAATGAGAAAGAATTAAATCTTGCCATTTGCAGCAACATAGATGGAACTAGAGTGTATTATGCTAAGCAAAGTAAGTCAGCCAGAGAAAGACAGATATCATATGATCATGTTATCACTCATATGTAGAATTTAAAAAACAAACCAGGTGAACATAGGGGAAGGGAAGGAAAAGTAAGATGAAAACAGAGAAAGCAAAACCGTAAGAGACTCTTAAATGCAGAGAACAAACTGAGGGTTCCTGGAGGGAAGTTGGATGGATAGATGGGCTAAATGGGTGATGGGCATTAAGGAGGGCAATTGTTGGGATGAGCACTCGGTATTATATGTAAGTGATGAATCACTGGGTTCTACAGCTGAAACCAATACTAAACTGTATGTTAACTAACTGAATATAAATAAATGATTTAAAAAAAGAAATGGCATATATATATGATGGAAAGAAATAAATTAATTAAATCTTACACTATGTACTCTTTTTTGGTCTGGCTTCTTTCACTTAGTATACTTACCCTGAGATGCATCCATGTTATTGCATATTTCAAGAGTTCATTCCTTTCTAATGTTTATTTTTGAGAGAGAGAGAGAGAGAGAGAAAGAGAGAATGCATGCACAAGCATGAGCAGGGAAGGGGCAGAGAGAGAGGGAGACACAGAATCCAAAGCAGGCTCTAGGCTCTGAGCTGTCAGCTCAGAGCCCAGTGTGGGGCTTGAACTCATGAACCACGAGATCATGACCTGAACTGAAGTTGGATGCTTAACCAACTGAACCAGAATTCATTCCTTTTTATTGTTGTGTCCTGCTATCCTCTATGGATATGTACCACATATTGTTGACCCATTCACCTATCGATAGACAATAGATGTTTCCATTTTGTTTCCAGTTTGGGACTATTACAAAGAAAGTTGATAGGTACATTCATGTACAAGTGTTTATATGAGCATATGTGTTTTTTATTTTTTTTACACAGGAGAAAAATAAATGGATCATATAGTAGGTTTATATTTACATTTAGACTTCTTTAAAATGTGGGAAAGGGGCAATATTGCTGGTTCAGCTGAAATAACACCCTTAGCAAGGTTTATGGAGAGATGGCTTGGCTCAGAGACATTTGCTTCTGGCTTCAGGTAATTACAACTCTAATTATAACAAAATTAATATATATATATGTATATATATACATATATATATATATCACAGTGTCCTTTAAAATATGGGAAGCAC